>NW_027069711.1:31334-48638 GCF_002906115.3 Quercus suber
AGGACCATGCAATACCTTGGTTCTGTCTAGTACCCAGGTATAGCTGAGCGGTTAGTTTCCCTATAGGCTTGAGTCCGAGGACCATGCAATGCCTTGGTTCTGTCTAACGCTTCCATTCCTCTGTAAGTATCTAGTTTCCCCATAGGTTTGAGTCCGAGGACCATGCAATACCTTGGTTCTGTCTAGTACCTAGGTATAGCTGAGCGGTTAGTTTCCTCATAGGCTTGAGTCCGAGGACCATACAATGCCTTGGTTCTGTCTAACGCTTCCATTCCTCTGTAAGTATCTAGTTTCCCCATAGGTTTGAGTCCGAGGACCATGCAATACCTTGGTTCTGTCTAGTACCCAGGTATGGCTGAGCAGTTAGTTTCCCCATAGGCTTGAGTCCGAGGACCACACAATGCCTTGGTTCTGTCTAACACTTCCCTTCTTCTGTAAGTAGGGGTTTGTCCTCGGACCGCTTTATTGGAGACGATTCCTTCTTGGGTCGGACTATGATCTTACACGTGGCGTTGACCTCGCCTCCAGCTCGAGTCCCCGTCTTTTTCATTTACGAGGCGTCCCTTGGCCGTTCACGTTCTGCGCTTGACGTTTCGGTGTGTGAGACGCGCCTTCATTAATGTCCTCGTGAATTAACACAAATCCAGCGGTCTACGGTCCCCTTGGAATTTGGTAGCTTCGTGATTAGCACTGCTGATAATTCTCCTTTCGGATTCTGTGTGGATTAATTCTCACCAACCTTCATCCTCTATATAAGACTTTCCGGGGGGATGGTTTCTCCATACTCCATGAACTTCCTAACACAAACAGAAACACGCCCTTTCAGCTCCCCAAGCCCCTTTAATAACCCCGCCAGAATTGTGACCGGAGTGGGCAGATATGGGGCGGCTTTGGGCGGGTGTGAGGACATCTGTGCTAAGAGCCGTTGTAACCGCAGCCCCCACTAGGCTTCCGGCGCGGCAGAGTCTAGGCGTAACACTGGCAGTGCCGTGCACGGTGGCTAGGAGGGATGTCGCTGAAGTACCTAATGTCTCTCTATGGAGCACACCTCCAACGGAGGAGACGCACGAACTCATGTCATGGCTGGTGCCCGAGTGTCGCCGTCTCCGACGGCCAACACTCGTGAGGATTGGAGAGAATCAAGGGAACATCACGAGGAAGGGCGTCCCGATGCCCCTGCGTCTGCTCCTCGCTTTGTTCAAGCTTCGCCGCACCGGGAAATGAGTTGTTGGTGGCTTTGAAACGAGCCAGCCTCCTTCCCGCCTTCTATTGTCAAGCTCTCCCATTCTCTTGATGCCAATAAAAGCACAGGTTGACACTTCCCTCTAGCTAGTTTTCGGACGGGTCCACCTAGGCCTCTGTTTGTAGGATTAGCTTGTAGGAGTAGTTTTGAAATACGCCTGCCTGAGCCTCTGTTTGTACATTGTACCCCTTTGATCTAATAAAGTAACATGAAGTTCATTTTCGTTTCTGCTGGATCTTCTATTTCGGACTTTTTATTTTTCTGCAATGTTTGTCTGGTAGCTCTTTTTTTTTTTTTTTTTTTTTGAATCACCACCAATCTTCTGTAGAATGATTACTTAGAACGATCGCCTGTTGCGCCGATCAGTGCACTAATCCTCCCCACAGACGGTGCCAATTGTAGGGTCGGTTTTTGTTGTAGCCCAAAAGATATGGGTTCCCCCAGGCCCAACGAACCCAGAACAATAAATTTGTAGAGAGTGGGTTGAAGGTTTAGGCGCTCACTGGCGTGCATGAGGCATAAACTACTTTTCTTTTATTGAAAGATATTAAGAACAATTTACAACTGGGGGATGCTCCTCGAACCATGGCCGAGGAGGTTTTTCCTCTCCCAACCCCCCATCTTTTACACTTTGCTCTCATTTCTTATATATCCCTCTCTTCCTCCTCATGTTGATCATCTATTGGCCTCCCTTCTGACCGTCTGTCCCATCAGAGGCCATATCCGTACTCAGGTGGCTCAACCTGATCGATGTTGCCCTGTCAAGGGGTTACATCCCCATTAATGCGGCCAGAAGGGTTAGGTGAGCGTATTCAATGCCGAGGTGACAGTTCGCCCAGGGCTTGCCCCTTTTCCGTACTTTTGTTGCCAATGCGTGGCACTGGGCCCTCTCCTCCTCAGATATTCCAGGAGTCCTTTGTTGGGGTGGTCCTCGTGTTTCTCCGAGGTCTCGGACGCCCGAGGACAGGGTCATCCTCGGACCCATCATGCATCCTCGGCGTGGGCCATTTGGGCTTGGCTTAGAGTGGGCCAAAGCTACCCGATTTTCTGGCCCCACAATAATAATAATAATAATAATAATAATAATAATAATAATAATAATCCTTCTTGGCTAAACAACAATAGAGTTAGAGGCCGCCGCCACACACAACCAATAGTAAAGTCGCTTCCCTAACTTTAAGTTCTGGCTCCATCCTTGGGTGGAATAAAAATGGCAAGTCCATATGGGTCCATAACTCCACCGCTCATAACTCACTACATGAATAAGTTGTGACTTTAGTTATAGTCTTAGCATTTTTGAAAAAAATAAATATAAATAGAGACTTAGCTACCTACTAATCACGTCTCTTAGAGCCTGCAAAAATCTCTTTGATTATAACATTTTTTTTACTATTAATTTGAGCTTTAATTGAAAATCATTATAAAGAAGATCGTTGAGGGATTTCTCCATCTTGCTCATGATTATTCTCTCTTTTTTCAAACCAGCATCATTATTATGGAAATACTTTAAAGGCATAGCACACTGTTTTTTTTTTGGTTTTGTTTGTTTTTTATTTTCTACTTTTTATGATAACGCATGCCTCTTCCTCCCAAGGCATTACACTGTCAATAATAAACTGAATATTTTCTTCCCTCTTTCGTTGGAGCTAAAACTCATTAAAAAAAATGTTACCTATGTCAACACGTGAAATCTAACTTGTTTGAAGATCTTGAATAGTCTTAGGTTAATTTATTAAGTGAATTTAATCCAATGCGGTTACCTGACTTTGATATTCAACTTAAGCTATTTATTAATCAAAGTCTACTTTGCTTTATCTCCACATTAATTAATATATAATACTTGTTGCTCATTGGAGCTAAAACTCATTAAAAACAGAAATGGTACCTATGCGGCTATATGCCCATTTGCCCTACTTATTTTGTCAACATATGAAATCTTAATTTGTTTGAAGATCTTTAATAAACTTGAGTTAATTAACTTAATTTATTAAGTGACTTTGATCCAATGTTGTTTATCTGACTTTGATTTTCAACTTAAGTTATTAATTAATCAAAGTCTTTTATATATATATATATATATATATATCTCCACATTAATTAAGATATAATACAGGTTGCTCTTGCATTTACGGAAAAAAAAAAAAAAATACACGTTGCTCTTTTTAGAATACAAGTTGTAGGGATAAGGGCCCAAGATCTTATATTGAGTTTTGGGCTTTGTCTGATGACATTGACAGGTCCGAGGAGGGGTAAATAGTTATGAGGGATTCCAATTCAGAGTCTCATAAATAATAAATGAGTGGAAGGAGGTCTGAGGAGGAATTCCTCCTCGAATATGATAGAATCACCTAGATGTGTATTCCAACGGTGAAGGGAACCTTCATAGGAACCCCAGTGATAGAGACGTGTCTCATGAACATACGAGAAGGAAGGGAACCCAAAAATATCTAAGGAAAAGCTAATGCCATCGCATTAAATGTATTGCAATGACTTTTCTGGCCGCATTTATGTGAATAAGACCCCTGAACAGTGTTGCCTTGGCTACTACAACCCACAGAAAGCTAAAGAGGGTGTCTGATGGGACGAACACTCAAGTAAGGGCTCATATTATCAACAAGTGTAGGATTAGGATGGTCCAAGGGAGACTATATAATGTAAGTGACCCTCCATGAGGAAGGGGATCGGAAAATTAAGAAAGGAACATTGTAGCAGTCTAGAACCAGACTTGTAATAAAGCTTTAAGAGCAATACCTAAGAATCAGTCTCCTCGGATTTGGCCGAGGACGTTTTTCTTTAGTGAACATCTATTATTTTTCTTTCTTCGTCATCAAAATCCATTGGCTTGTTACTCAATTCACTAAAACTCAGTTTTCCAACTCATTCTCTACAAATTTATTATTTTGGTTTTTTAGGCTTGAGTCCATACACCTTTTGGGTTAGGAGTTCAAATCTGATCCTTACATAAGTCATTTTAATACACACATGGGAAATACACGTTGCTTTGAATTACACAGCAAAGTGCAGATCCAACTAAAATAATTATATTGAAATACAAATTTCAAGCTATGAATAAATAAAAGGCCCAGTATTATATTTGACATTAATTAAGATAGAATAAGCCTAGAATTATAATTTTCAAATTCCTATATATGCATCTCAAAATTGACATAAAATATTTTAAAAAAATTATATTGCAATATTTCTATTCATGAAAATCTCTCTAAGATATTTGAGTATAATGTTTGGATATTCAAACTCAAATCAGGATTCAAATTTGGAATCCAAAACCGAAGTCTAGAATCTTTAGATATGGGTAGTAGAATTTTTTCAAACTTTTATCTAGAAAGTCAAATAAGTCAAGAAAAATGTTAAATTTGATTATAGTAGAGTTGTTTTGAACATTTATTATTATGTTTGAACTTGACTCATTTAATGATCGAGCCTAAATTTGGACTTGAACTTGGCTTCTTTGCTTAGCAAATGAACATAAATAAGTTCTTTCGTAAGCTAAGTCAGACTTTTTTATATTTGGTTCATTCATAACCCTCTAGTTAGTTGGACAAAGACAAACTGATAAAATATAGTTATAACACCATGTGAAAATAAAAATAAAAATAAATTAAATTTTATAAAGAAAAAGTGAAACAAGACTCTTGCTGCAAGAGAAAGACAGGAAATTAACGTGATTTGTCTTGATAGCTTACATCTATGAAGAAAATTTATTGATGGGTGTATCTTTATTATTTAGGACCCTGTATTACAACAAACTCATAGTAAGACATTTCTCCGAGGTTAAACCTTAGATTGATATCTTTAACAAGTACAACTCTTAACTAACAAAATAAAATGGGAAATATTTCACCTAGTTCCTCTAGAGTTTTGTCCAAGAATTGTCCTGCCAAGCTTGTTGACCATTAGCAATTACCTTCCTCTGATGCTACCTTCGGAGGCTTGACAATAATTCTACCATTGCTCCTCTCTAGATCAAATTACACAAGATCTGCAATCTTCCCTATGCTTTCTTGAAACAATGACAGCCAGTCAAGCATTATTGGGCTATTATTACACATATCTTGCTAAAGTCAGAGAATGGGCTACAGATATAGGCCTATAGGACAAAGTACATTATATTCTTTTCCCACTTCATCTGATACAGATAAATTCTCACTATTTCAGTAACCTATTAGTTCTGCTTTAAATTCACAGATTGGTTGTGCTTTAAAGTACAGTATATTCTTTGCCCTCACAGATTGGTTGTGCTTTAAATTCAGCATATGAGAACAACTATCTGACCCAAACTGGTGATTGCAGTCAGATTTGGGTCCGTCGTGCAAATTGGAGAATTATGGTCAACACAGCCTCTGCCTAAATTTGCACTTTACACCTCTCGAAGCAGCCAAGCATAAATTGGCTAGAAAAGTAATAAACTTCCCAAAGAAAGAACAAAAAACTTGTAAAGAAAATAAAGTTTACAAGAGTAAAACTTGATTTGCGAAAAGCCCCAAAATTACACAAATGCAATCACAAAACTAAAACCACAACACAAAGAAACAAGATATGTGGAACACAAAATCAAAGACCAAAACATCAAAAGCAAAACAAGCACTTGACGTAGATCACAAAACCTTGATGTAGAACACAAGATGGAAGCCTGAAAAACAAAAGGGTCAGAATAACATGACTGATTACAAGTTTATTGCATGTAGACCATCACAGCAAAACCCGTGAAGAATGCAAACAAAATCAAGGAAGACCCGTGCTTTTTAGGAAGGCTAATATGTTTTCCTTGTTTTAGTTCTTGTTGCTATTGCTATTTAGAATTTGGGATTCCTAAATGAGAAAGAAACAGGTGTTGGCTGGCAAAGAGACACATTAAAGGTGAGTTTGGCATCAGCTTTAAGTTTTTGCCTTTAGCGTTTATCTACAACTTTTTAAAACCTCATTTTTTCCGGCTTTTTTTTCACTTTTTCAAGGTCCAAATATACTATAGCACACTTTTAGCAAAAAGTTAGATAAGTTGTTTCCAAATAGGCCCCAAACATAAATGTTGTTAGACTACAATTTGGACCATCCTTAAATGGCATCTGATCAACTGCCTTGTTTGTGTGGACAAAGTTTTCCTTCAAACTTGATTCGAGGAATCTTATCGAACTCATTATGTGGTGGTTCATAAAAATATCCACATATGACAAAGTTTTCCTTCAAACTTGATTCGAGGAATCTTATCGAACTCATTATGTGGTGGTTCATAAAAATATCCACATATAAGAATATATGTCGTAGTTCTTAAGAAGATATATGAAAGATAGTTTATGATGATGATTTTATAAGTTCAAGCATCACTACTTTATTATTGGCTAATTAAGTTGTTTGTCACAGCTAAATCTAGTTTAAATGAAAGAGTTGATAGGTTCAGTTTATTCAAAAACACAAGGAGGTTTATTGTCAGTTTCTAAAAGTTGAGGTAAATTGAAATTTGGCCATACAAGGAGATAAATAGTAATTTTTCCAAGAACATTTGGGTCTCTCACTTATGGAAAGCTATTACTACTAGAACAACAATCAATATAGATGAAAATAGAAAAACAAGGATTCCTCAATTGACTATGGCCTGTAGCACAACAAATTGCAGCTAATGAATAATACAAAGTTTTGAAACTTTTGAGGCCTATTTATACAAGGATTACTTTACCAGTAGGTCATGCTTAAGCAATCGTACAACAAAATTCTTCTAGCAACAAAAAATTGTAATATGCACACAATTCAACATACTAAAGGATTTTCACATTCAAGGAAATACCAACAATACAAAGGCTAGGACATCTAGCATGTATTTTAAAACGAGAATCTATGGGTGATTTGAGGGGTTGATTTAAATCATCACCCCAAACATCATTTCTCAATTTTTGCCTTGTGATATGCAGTTTCTTCTAACAAGGATATCTAGCACGGGTATAAAAACAAGAATCTATGGATGATTTAAGGGGTTAATTTAAAATCTTAATTTAAATCATCACCCCAAGCATCATCTTTCAATTTTTGCCTTGTGACTATGCGATTTCTTCTTTCATTTTCCTGTTTTCTAAATTCTTGGGACCCAACAGTTGCAGAAGGCAATTTCAACCCCATCCCCTGAGCAATCAACCTCTGGGCAGTTCTCGTTGACGTCTGTGGCCTTTGTCGGGGAGGTTCCAGGTCTGGTATGAATAGTAAAATGTTTCAGTGTCAATGTTTATTTAGAAAGCTACATGAGACAACTTTTCCTCAAATACTATAGAGTTAAGATGCAATAAGCTCTAACTCAAGTGGCAATTCCACCTCTCGCAAGAAAGGGTGGAGTTTAAATGCACGCATACACAGATGATCCTCAACACAACAGAGAAAAAAAAAAAAAAAAAACCCCTAATATATTTTATGCTAGTGACCAGAAGAAAAGTGATAGAGAATGGGTAGAGCAGCTCAGATACCAGAGGCAGCAAAAATGGTTGTATCCAGACTAACCCTAATCTCAAGGAAGGCTCTAGGTGCCAAAAGGAGGACAACTTGATATGTTTAGAGCATAATGCTGCATATTTCTGTCTACTCCAAAATAACAGTATGTAGAGAAACTGATTTTCAGTAACAGATGAGGATAGTAAACTAGTTCAATTTATATTAGTTCTGGACAAGAGATATAAAGAGATGGAATGACTGAGGAGACCTAATATGGAAAAGGAAAAGAAACAATATAATATCAAATCCAATGACAACTTACAATAAAAGCCTATCTGCTGACCAACACTGGAGACCAGAAGAGAATTGATTCTCTTCATTATGTAGGACAAGGCACTTTAAATGACATTACTGAGAATATTTTGTAAAGCATGGTGCCAATCAGCATAATGCCAGTGGAAGTTTCTATTATAATATTCTTGACAAATATTTGATAGAGAACACGCCAGAGCCTTAAAGCAGGAAAACTTATCATGGCTTCACATTTCTTTAAATTTCAAAAAGTGCATGAGAAACTGATTCCCAGAAAAGCTAGCATATTTTATATACAAGAAGAATAATAAGTTTCAGGAAAGACATAATTTACCTCTTGGTGAAATTGAGCTCATAAGGGTATCATCCTCATCAAGTATACGTACAGTGAATGGATATTGAATGTGATTTCTGGCCTCAAGCGCTGCATTAGAAAATTGAGATTGTAAACAACTAAGCTAAAATTTTAGAGCATAAACTAAATTTTACAATCAGTCGCAATAATGCAAATGCAAATGCAAGCAAAATATTCTGATGGCAAATAAAGGGAGGTTGACTTTCAAAAGTTGCACCAGATTGAGGGAAATCACTGCTCTCTGAACTACTGATAAAGGAAAACCATCAACACAAAAGTCAAATCCCCATTCCCAAATGTCACCTAAGAATAGCACAAAACAAACCACCCTACAATAAACATTAAGATAAGATTAAAGGTATCTAGAATATCGTTTTGTGTCCCTCCCACTTAATAGGAGGAAAAAGGTCAGATCATTTAATTCAAATATTCAAGACATTGAACTTTCATGGAAGCAAAAACTCTCTCATACAACAAGAAGAATGAAGCTATACAGAGGCAATATAAATATCTAATTTAGGTTTTTTTTTTTTTTTTTTTTTTTGGAAGTATAAAAGTTTAAGTCTTTAAAATTCTCAATATTGTATAATAATTTTCCTTGAGCTTTATATAATCATATCCTTTCTAATAAAGAATCACTTAAACTGTTTAAAGTAAACACATATGTATGAGAGGTGACCAGAGGTAGCGAACAAAGAAAAAGAAAAGACAAATGCTTACGTGGGGTATTTGGAGGGAAAGAAATGCTTGGAACTTTGAAGGGAGTGAAAGATTGATTCAGGACTTGAAGCTTTCTTTCTTCCTAACTCTATTCGAATTGACAAATGCTTTGGAAATTTTTACTTTTACTTCCCTACCAGATTTGCTAGATAGTTGTACTTTTCATGCATCTTAGGTTGCTTTTTATTTTTTTTTAATGGTTCTTAGCACACTGCCTGTGTGCTTTGCTTTTTCCATTGTACCTTTCATCTTTTTTGGAATGAAGTATTATTTTCCTACTGAAAAAAAAAAGAACAAAGACCAGATCTGAATGACCTGAGAGGAAAAAAAAGAAGAGAGAGAGAGAGAGGAGCTTGATGGCCAGATCTGAATCCCAAGACGAGAAGTTTGAATTTATGGTCCACAAAAAATGTTGGAACTTTTATTCATGTTGGCTGAAGTTCTAAAGTAAGCAATCCCTTCTACCAGCAATATGAACATGAATAAAAGTAACTCCCCCCCCCCCCCCCCCAACCCTGCCCGCATCCCCCACCAAATTTCTATAAACTTCTAATAAAAAACTATTTTTATTCATGATCTAAATCACCAAAAAATAGTTTTTTTTTTTTTTTAATAAAATAAATTCATGGTGAGATTCACCATTCATGTGAAAGAAGAGAAAATCATGTCGTTGTACTTCCAGAGTGCTGAATAATTACTCTTTAAGAGGCGGCTCTTGAATTAGATGTTAACCTCCTTTTTGTTGGAAGATAACACTTTTTTTTTTTCTTTAATAAAAATAAAAGCCCAAAAGAAGGTCAAATCAAAATATTCGTGAATTTTTGAGAGTTTGCAGCTGGTTTCGTGGCTTTGCCGGTGTCATGATGGTGAATTCAGTTAACCGGCAGTATGGGTTCGGGTTTATATGGCATTTTCATGGTGGCCCCAACTTGGCATAGCAGCAGCAATTTAAGGCTTGAAGGGGATCTATAGCTATTTTAGGGAGTTTTGTATGTGGGTGGGTTTGTTCATGATGGCCATGGTATTGATTGGTGGCGGGGCCACGGCTTGAGAGACTTTGATGATGTTGTTGTGAGGTGGATTGGTGGTTGTTTTGGGTTTCAACTAATTAAAGTTATCCATGACAGAAGAAAGAAAATAAGGGACATCAGCAGATAAGTAAAGAGAACAAGGAAAATACATTTATCTTTATTTTTTATGGTGAAATATGATGAGGTATGCAGAAGCTAACTGTTACAAATGAAACCTCAAGAAGGTAAAGTTCTACCTTTTAAACTGCAAGTAGGGTGAAACTATCCCAAACGACAATTGGGTAAACCATAATAACCTTAACTATATTTTGATACTACAATCCAAACCCAAATAAAAATTCTAGGCACTGCCCCTCATATATCATTAATCCAACTACCACGTTGATGTAGAAGACTTTAAGCCCAAAGAAAAGAAGACCCATTAGTTTATTTTGTCAGCTCATTTACTATCATAATATAAGTCTTTTATTTCTCTATGTCATGTATTGTTTATTATTATGCGTTTAACATGCTGAAAGGTTATGTAAATAGCATGTGACTTTTAATGAATTTGGATGGTTAGCATTCAATTGTTATATAAAAGATAAAGGACTAGAATTCTAGGGTTAATAAAGGCTATAATAAATAGTCTCTTTTGAATCATTGTAGGCAACCTCTTTTTATTTTATGAAATTTCATATTAGATTATTTCTTGAACTCTTTGAGCCTAGAAATTGATATTTTAATGATCAAACTTCAACCCTATTATCTATTTTTAGCTAGATTTTGGTTTTGCTGCTGGAAATTCTTCTTTAACCCCTGCAAGCGTCAATTTTCTTGAAAAGTGGCATCTTTTGATCAGTTCATCTTAGATCTATACTAGATCTATGTTCTTCTTACAGCATCAACTGCAAAATATCCTAGACCTAAGCTATGAAAATTCAGATCTGAGTCAAATGTGCAACTTTAAGTTATGGTTCATCATGGTAGAGAACGTGGGGAAAGAGATAATAAACACCAGCAAAGAAAGATGGTTGAGATGAGATACATGATTGAAAAATTGTCGCAAATTGTACTAGTTCTTCAATGATGAGAACTGATGGAAGCCTGTATAGAGATTTCAGAAGGCTACTGCGTCCCTGTGGTCTTGATATAAGAATTATCATATAGAAAATGAAAATTCCCCTTCCTAATATTGGACCTAGAACATGCAACATGAGGCAAATTGGAAGATCGAATGATTGATGGTTGTGTGCAGTTGGATTAAAGTATAAAAATTTGAAAGAGTTTGGCTGAAAAAAAAAAAAAGAAAAAACTCTTTAAATGGAATTTTGGATACATTTACCAAACAAGTTTTTTTTGTTCTTTTACATTTTAAAACCCATTTTTCAATGACTTAACCACACACTTTTCTATATAAAACTTTTTTTGTAAGTACTTATTTTTTAAGAAAATATAAAGAAATTCATGCACAACCAAACAACACTTAAGTATCTTAGATTCTATTTTCTTTGAATCCAAGTTAGTATTTTATGTTATTACCTTATTAGGTTTTTAGTTTATTGGTCCAACTGGGAGCCCTAAACTACTAGTACAAGAAAGACTCTTTATACTAAGTATGCTCAATGTACTTGAGAAAAAAGATGGAGTTGATCAATAAAAAATTGAGAATTTTGAGTATAAAGGCACGTTGGCCTTATTGTTCTCTCTCTCTCTCTCTCTCTCTCTCTCTCTCTCTCTAGGACTCCTAGTTTGACTAGTAAATTAAAACCTAATAAAATAATAACTTAGACCCCAAAAAATAAAACTTCAGATTTTTTTTTTTTTTTTTTTGGGGTTAAAAAAACTTAAGATAATTAGGATCTCCTAGAAGATTCTAGACTCAAATAAATTAACAAAATAGAAATACCCTTAATTCGCAGGAATTGCAGAAGTTACAGATTTGACCCTGAATATAAAATCACTCATAACCTGCATCAAATGACAGCTCTCACCAATTTATTTCAAAGTATAACTATTTGGTAACCAATATCACACCATCAGAATAAAGCTTAATGACCAGCACTGACAAATGACATTATAACATGTGAATGTGCCACACTAGCGTGGAACAAAAGATACTTCCCTGATATTTGATTATTTCATTATGCTGAATGTCCTAAAATTGATAAAACTAATAAAGGTACAAATAAGATTAGTAGAGATATAATTACCTACTGATGGCGTTCGAAATACTGCAAGTGCGGTTGTATCATTGACCCAGCGAATAACAAATCCCTGATCCTTGAAGTCCTGAAAAAGCTTCTCTAGATCTATTGTCCTAGTACTCGGTGGGAAGCCAGCAAGAACCAGAACATGACGCTTACCATATCTTGCTGAATTCAAAAAAAAAAAAAAAAATCAGATGCCACATGCTATGGACATAAAACTCATGCATGTAACACATAGTAACAAGCAAGAGTTATAAACATCTAATTGGCTAAGTGTAATCTTGAATTAGCTTTTTAACTCATTTGCTTATGTAAAACTTTTTAAAACTTCAAAGCTTTTAGACAACAATACTTTCTTTTCTAATCCAAAGGCACACTAACTTGTAAAGGTGGGATTAAAAAGTTTTCAACCTGAATACATTCATAAACAACCCCCACACCCCCCCNAGGCACGTTGGCCTTATTGTTCTCTCTCTCTCTCTCTCTCTCTCTCTCATATTTCCTTGTCTCATTTCTTTTTCTTTGGTATTTTTCCAATATTAATAGCACTGTTCACAGATTATAATTAAATTCGATTTCCATTTCTTCTTACCTTTTTGTTTTGAGTATAAAGGCACATTGGCCTTATTTCTCTCTCTCTCTCTCATTTGTTTTCCTTTGGTGTTTTGCCATTGTTAATAATAATACTGTTCTCAAGTACTGTTTCACAGATTATGAACAAATTTGATTTCCATTTCTTCTTACCTTTTGCTATCCTTTTAGTATGCAACCTAAATCAAACTATTTTCTCTTCCTGACAAAAACCTAGCAATTCTTGAACCCTAACCCTTCTCTCTAAAGATTGTAAACCAGACATTTACAAATCCTCCAAATCCTAAACCTACTAAAGAACACATACACAATTTCCCAAATTTGTCCTATGTCAAAAAGAGCCCTTGTATACACCAGCAGAGTTTAGAACCTGTAATAGCTTCAACAACAGTACTAATCTATCAAAAAAAAGCTTCAACAACAGTACTAACAACGTATAGACACCCATAGCCAAATCCAATTCACACAGGTTCTGACCTCAAAGACGGGAAAAAAAAAAAAAAAACCAACAACAAAAAGTAGAAATTGCAACTAATGTTGATGTAGGAAAATTGGGGAATTTGCGTACGTGTGGTTGTTGAAGAAGGTTTATGGGTTTGTATTAGGAATTAAAAGATGTTTTAATGAGTTATTTGATGGCAATTTGGTAGAAGAAAGTATGTGGGGATTTAGGGTTTTGATAGTTAAAAGAAATGGCTTGATTTAGGGTTGAAAAGAAAAGAATAAGCGAAATTTTATGATGTTCAAAGGTCATATGAACAGTATCCTTTAACAGTAACCTAGAAAAAGAAAAAAAAAAGAAGAGAAAAGGGGGAAAAAGAACCCACAAAGGCCAATGTGCTAATGACCATTTCTTGTACTAGAAGAATAGGACTCCTAGTTTGACTAGTAAATTAAAACCTAATAAAATAATAACTTAGACCCCAAAAAATAAAACTTCAGATTTTTTTTTTTTTTTTTTTGGGGTTAAAAAAACTTAAGATAATTAGGATCTCCTAGAAGATTCTAGACTCAAATAAATTAACAAAATAGAAATACCCTTAATTCGCAGGAATTGCAGAAGTTACAGATTTGACCCTGAATATAAAATCACTCATAACCTGCATCAAATGACAGCTCTCACCAATTTATTTCAAAGTATAACTATTTGGTAACCAATATCACACCATCAGAATAAAGCTTAATGACCAGCACTGACAAATGACATTATAACATGTGAATGTGCCACACTAGCGTGGAACAAAAGATACTTCCCTGATATTTGATTATTTCATTATGCTGAATGTCCTAAAATTGATAAAACTAATAAAGGTACAAATAAGATTAGTAGAGATATAATTACCTACTGATGGCGTTCGAAATACTGCAAGTGCGGTTGTATCATTGACCCAGCGAATAACAAATCCCTGATCCTTGAAGTCCTGAAAAAGCTTCTCTAGATCTATTGTCCTAGTACTCGGTGGGAAGCCAGCAAGAACCAGAACATGACGCTTACCATATCTTGCTGAATTCAAAAAAAAAAAAAAAAAATCAGATGCCACATGCTATTGGACATAAAACTCATGCATGTAACACATAGTAACAAGCAAGAGTTATAAACATCTAATTGGCTAAGTGTAATCTTGAATTAGCTTTTTAACTCATTTGCTTATGTAAACTTTCCCCCCCCAAAAAAATTGATCGCTAAGCAACACATGAAGAAAACATACATATGAGTTCAGGTTATGATAGCATATAATAGTGTTACATTGCATTTTTTTTCTCTACTATTTTATTCATTCCAGTCTCAACTCTCAGCAACTTTGGAGTAAGTTGAATGCATTGGATGCTAGAGGGGAGACGCACACTCTAACGGCTGAGTAGAAGCTAGAACAAATTAATCTCCGCACAGAGATTGAGAAGTTCACTTTATTAGAAGAGATTAGTTAGAGACAAAAGTCTAGGATTCTCTACTTGAGGGAGGGGGATTCCAATACAAGATTTTTTCATAAGATGGCAAATTCTAACAGAAAAAATAATGGTATTGAGAGCATGTTGGTTAATGGCAACTTGTCCTCCAATCAAGGTATGATTGAGAATTGTATAACTCAATTTTTCATGAATTTATACTCTGAACAGCAGGTGATTCAACCTTTTCCAGATGTGCTGGAATTTCCAATGATATCCGGAGATAATGCGGTTTGGTTAGAGAGACCTTTTGAGGAGGCAATTATTGCTAAAGTCTTGGCTACTCGATTATGCACGGTCATGACAGATATAATCTCATCTTCACAGAATGTTTTCGTGTGGGTAATTTAAAGGGAAGATCTTTAGTGGTGTATCATCTCCTCTTTGCTAATGACACTAATTTTCTGTGATGCCGATCTTGATCAGCTTCTAATTCTCCGCATAGTGCTTATTTGGTTTGAGGCAGGCACTGGTCTAAAAATAAATCTGAGCAAGTCAGAATTGGTTCCTATTGGAGTGGTGCATAATATAGAGTTACTACTGTCTGTTCTTGGCTCCAAGCAAGGTAGTCTTTCTATGAAATATTTGGGTTTTCCTTTGGGAGCTAAATTCAAGGATAAGACAATATGGAATTGATATTGTTCATGGGGGGAGTTCGCAGTTTCTTTATTGAGTCCAAATTCTTTCAATTAGTTTTAGAGGAAGAGGGATGTTATTTCTTGCTTCGGATTTTTGAGAGGGGAAAATTCTTTATGAGATCAATTTTCATGGGCAAGAATGCAGCACAATGGCTGATGAATAATATTGAAGACTTTGTTGTTGGGGAGAGTTCCAAACAGTTTTTTATTTTCAGAGAAGGTGACACTGCTTTTACTCTCCAAAGGAGCTTCAACTCTTCTGGTAAGTTCTTGCTATTGACTGAGCTCAAAGATGGTGGGCTTAGGACGTCAATTATTATCCCTGAAGGCAAAGAGAAATTTGGTTGGAGGGCTTTTGGTCTTGAACTAAGAAAGTTGTTGAACTCTTCCCAATATGCGGTGGGTGGACATGGTCTTCCAAAATTTATTCCTCAGGTGCAGAGGTATAACTTGGAGGCTCAAAAATCTAAAACTTTTGCTGAAGTTGTGCAAGGCTTTCATGGAAGAATAAAGGATAGAAAGCATCTAAAGGGGAAGATGACATAGTTAGGAGAGGAGAAGAAGGGGGTGAATCTGAGACTTAAAGGTGCCAAAGTTGGGGATTTTCCGGTGGGCAAGTCTGACAAGATGGAGGTGGTGGGAGGGGACAAGAGGGAGCAGAGCATTAATGAGGAGGCAGAGGTAGGTGAGCAAAAACCGGTAGACACTAGGCTACATTTCCCAAGCCTCAGTTTGAATTCAAAAGATTATGAAAAGGGAAAGAAGAGTGATGCTAGGGGATCTTGTTGGACAGGAAGAGGTCTTATCGAGGAGGTTGATGTGATAGGAAGGAGACGAGTTTCCTGGGATAGAAAGAAAGGGGGAGATACGAAGATCAGAGGGGTAGCACGGGCAGTGGATTGGGACTGCAATAAAGGAGCACCAAAGGCCCTTAAATGGGTTGCACGAGGAAACAAAAAGGCTGAAGATAAATGGGTTGCACGAAGAAACAAAAAGGCTGAAGATAAGCCTGTTTTGGGCCTAAGCACAAGCCCAAAGCTGACCGACACACGTGTGGGTCCTTTTAATTCAATTTTCTTGGGCCCAAGTGTATTTGAAGTGGGCGAGAATTCTATGAATGGCAAAGGATACTCAGCCCTTCCCCAATTCTTCGATCATGAGCCAGAAGTGCCGAACCGATGGCAGTGTGCGATGAGCCCACTTTCTTTGCCGGAACTAGCTTCGATGGTGGCCAACGGCACCTTCTTCGCCGAAACTAGCTCCGATGAGCCCACTTTGTCACCGGGTAAGTCAAATAAGGTGATTTCACGGTCATCGGTTGAGCTTTTCCTATCTGATTTCTTTTTGAGCTTATCGAGGGCTGGGCTTGTGGCTTTGGGTGTCAACGATGGGGTTGAAGGTGGCTGAGATAGTTGTGCCAACTTCAGCCAAGAAGTTGTCCTAGAACATGATTAGTCCAGTTTAGCGGTGATACCCACGAAGGCAGTGTGCGATGTCCATAGGGCGAGTGTTTTGGAGGTGGAAGAACTGAATAATTCAAATATGGGTTTGGGTGGAGAGGATAGCTTATCAATCCCTCTAATGTCTATCACTCCCGTTGGATTGCCTTTGTTGGCTGAGTTGAACTGTGGTAATGAGGCATTGGAGTGTGTGAATACGTTGGATATTTCTAGTTGGGTTAAGAATAGACTTCCTGGTTTTAGTAAACTGCTGGGGCTTCCTCTAAGTCGATATGAGAAGTGATGTATTGCCTTGCTACAAAAGATTGAGAAAGGAGACAAAGGATGCCAAAGTGTTGAATAGGAAAGTTACAGTTCCTAGAAAAGCTGTCATTAATAAGGATAAA
>NW_027069711.1:49050-168868 GCF_002906115.3 Quercus suber
AAAAAAATTGATCGCTAAGCAACACATGAAGAAAACATACATATGAGTTCAGGTTATGATAGCATATAATAGTGTTACATTGCATTTTTTTTCTCTACTATTTTATTCATTCCAGTCTCAACTCTCAGCAACTTTGGAGTAAGTTGAATGCATTGGATGCTAGAGGGGAGACGCACACTCTAACGGCTGAGTAGAAGCTAGAACAAATTAATCTCCGCACAGAGATTGAGAAGTTCACTTTATTAGAAGAGATTAGTTAGAGACAAAAGTCTAGGATTCTCTACTTGAGGGAGGGGGATTCCAATACAAGATTTTTTCATAAGATGGCAAATTCTAACAGAAAAAATAATGGTATTGAGAGCATGTTGGTTAATGGCAACTTGTCCTCCAATCAAGGTATGATTGAGAATTGTATAACTCAATTTTTCATGAATTTATACTCTGAACAGCAGGTGATTCAACCTTTTCCAGATGTGCTGGAATTTCCAATGATATCCGGAGATAATGCGGTTTGGTTAGAGAGACCTTTTGAGGAGGCAATTATTGCTAAAGTCTTGGCTACTTGATTATGCACGGTCATGACAGATATAATCTCATCTTCACAGAATGTTTTCGTGTGGGTAATTTAAAGGGAAGATCTTTAGTGGTGTATCATCTCCTCTTTGCTAATGACACTAATTTTCTGTGATGCCGATCTTGATCAGCTTCTAATTCTCCGCATAGTGCTTATTTGGTTTGAGGCAGGCACTGGTCTAAAAATAAATCTGAGCAAGTCAGAATTGGTTCCTATTGGAGTGGTGCATAATATAGAGTTACTACTGTCTGTTCTTGGCTCCAAGCAAGGTAGACTTTCTATGAAATATTTGGGTTTTCCTTTGGGAGCTAAATTCAAGGATAAGACAATATGGAATTGATATTGTTCATGGGGGGAGTTCGCAGTTTCTTTATTGAGTCCAAATTCTTTCAATTAGTTTTAGAGGAAGAGGGATGTTATTTCTTGCTTCGGATTTTTGAGAGGGGAAAATTCTTTATGAGATCAATTTTCATGGGCAAGAATGCAGCACAATGGCTGATGAATAATATTGAAGACTTTGTTGCTGGGGAGAGTTCCAAACAGTTTTTTATTTTCAGAGAAGGTGACACTGCTTTTACTCTCCAAAGGAGCTTCAACTCTTCTGGTAAGTTCTTGCTATTGACTGAGCTCAAAGATGGTGGGCTTAGGACGTCAATTATTATCCCTGAAGGCAAAGAGAAATTTGGTTGGAGGGCTTTTGGTCTTGAACTAAGAAAGTTGTTGAACTCTTCCCAATATGCGGTGGGTGGACATGGTCTTCCAAAATTTATTCCTCAGGTGCAGAGGTATAACTTGGAGGCTCAAAAATCTAAAACTTTTGCTGAAGTTGTGCAAGGCTTTCATGGAAGAATAAAGGATAGAAAGCATCTAAAGGGGAAGATGACATAGTTAGGAGAGGAGAAGAAGGGGGTGAATCTGAGACTTAAAGGTGCCAAAGTTGGGGATTTTCCGGTGGGCAAGTCTGACAAGATGGAGGTGGTGGGAGGGGACAAGAAGGAGCAGAGCATTAATGAGGAGGCAGAGGTAGGTGAGCAAAAACGGTAGACACTAGGCTACATTACCAAGCCTCAGTTTGAATTCAAAAGATTATGAAAAGTGAATTCAAAAGATTATGAAAAGGGAAAGAAGAGTGATGCTAGGGGATCTTGCTGGACAGGAAGAGGTCTTATCGAGGAGGTTGATGTGATAGGAAGGAGACGAGTTTCCTGGGATAGAAAGAAAGGGGGAGATACGAAGATCAGAGGGGTAGCACGGGCAGTGGATTGGGACTGCAATAAAGGAGCACCAAAGGCCCTTAAATGGGTTGCACGAGGAAACAAAAAGGCTGAAGATAAATGGGTTGCACGAAGAAACAAAAAGGCTGAAGATAAGCCTGTTTTGGGCCTAAGCACAAGCCCAAAGCTGACCGACACACGTCTGGGTCCTTTTAATTCAATTTTCTCGGGCCTAAGTGTATTTGAAGTGGGCGAGAATTCTATGAATGGCGAAGGATACTCAGCCCTTCCCCAATTCTTCGATCATGAGCCAGAAGTGCCGAACCGATGACAGTGTGCGATGAGCCCACTTTCTTTGCCGGAACTAGCTTCGATGGTGGCCGACGGCACCTTCTTCGCCGAAACTAGCTCCGATGAGCCCACTTTGTCACCAGGTAAGTCAAATAAGGTGATTTCACGGTCATCGGTTGAGCTTTTCCTATCTGATTTCTTTTTGAGCTTATCGAGGGCTGGGCTTGTGGCTTTGGGTGTCAACGATGGGGTTGAAGGTGGCTGAGATAGTTGTGCCAACTTCAGCCAAGAAGTTGTCCTAGAACATGATTAGTCCAGTTTAGCGGTGATACCCACGAAGGCAGTGTGCGATGTCCATAGGGCGAGTGTTTTGGTGGTGGAAGAACTGAATAATTCAAATATGGGTTTGGGTGGGAGGATAGCTTATCAATCCCTCTAATGTCTATCACTCCCGTTGGATTGCCTTTGTTGGCTGAGTTGAACTGTGGTAATGAGGCATTGGAGTGTGTGAATACGTTGGATATTTCTAGTTGGGTTAAGAAATACGCTTTTTGGTTGGTGGAATTGGTTGGGAAAGCACTCTTCTAGCATTTGGAATTTAGTTCCATTGTGCCTTATGTGGTGTATTTGGAGGGAGCGAAGCTGGTGAACTTTTGAGGACATGGATAAATCTGATGACCAGTTGCTCGCTTTTTTTAGTGGCTCTCTTTTTGATTGGTCTAAGGCTTAGAGACTCACCTCTAGTAATTCTCTCCCTTTGTTCCTTAATTCTCTCCTTTGTTCTTAGTTCTTTGTTGGTTGTTGTTTGTTTTGTTGTTTTTTTTTCATGTTTGTTTCCTTCTCTGTACTCCTAGTTCTGCCTTATGTTTTTTTCATGAGGTAGCTTCTTGAATATACATCTTTCTTACTTATAAAAAAAAAAAAAATACAATATGGAACCCAATTCTAGAAAAGATGGAAAGGAGATTAGCAGGATGGAAACGTTTGTATTTATTCAAGGGAGGTAGAGTTAACTTTAATTAAAAGCACTCTATCAAATTTACCTACTTATTTTCTATCCTTGTTTCCTATCCCTTCTACTGTGGCTAATCGAATTGAAAAAATTCAGCAGAATTTTTTATGAGGTGGGATAGGGGACAAACCCAAATTTTACCTGGTTAAATGGGCTGCTATTTGTACTCCTTTATCTTCAGGTGGCTTGGGGATAAGGAATGTGAGACTTTTTAATGAAGCTTTGCTTGGGAAGTGGTTTTGGAGATTTGGGCTTGAAAAGGATGCCCTGTGGAGGCAAGTGATAGAGGTGAAATATGGTTGTGGATGGGGGGGTTGGTGTTCTAGTTCTATTTCTAGCCCTTATGGTGTTGGTTTATGGAAAAATATTAGTCAGGGATGGCCTTCCTTCTCTCATTACATTCTGTATGATATTGGTGATGGGTCGAGGGTAAAATTTTGGCACGACCGTTGGTGTGGGGAGACACCACTTGCTGTCAGTTATCCAGAATTGTTTCAATTTTGCAGAAATAAGGAGGCAAGTGTGGCTGAGCTTATGAAGTTCACTAATGGGGTCCTTTTTTGGGATGTAAGCTTCTTTAGGGGTTTTCATGTTCGGAATTTGGATGTTGTGTTGAGCTTCATGGTTACTATATATGGCTCATCAGTAAGGGGGTTTAGGGAGGATAAGATGTGTTGGAAAACAGATAGAAGTAAGGGGTTTATGGTTAAAGAGTATTATAGTCTTCTAGCAGGTTCTATTGATTTTTGTTTTCTATGGAAAAGCATTTGGCAGCAGAAAATTCCATGGAAAATTCTTGACAATCGACAATTTGAGAAAAATAAAGATTTGGATATTGGATTGGTGTTGTATGTGCAAGTGTAATGGTGAATCGGTTGACCATCTTTTTCTCCATTGTCCGGTTGCTATGGATTTGTGGTCTATGGTTTTTGGTTTATTTGGAGTAAGTTGGGTTATGCCACAATCAGTTGTCCGGCTTCTAGTTTGCTGGCTAGGTCGATTTGGTCATCATCGAAATGGGAATATATGGAGAATCATTCCCTATTGCTTAATGTGGTGTCTTTGGAAAGAAAGAAATAGTAGATATTTTGAAGATTTTAAGAGATTCATACTCGACCTTAAGCTTTTTTTTCTTTAGAACTTTATTGGATTGGTTATCTGTTTTGCAAAACCAATCATTCTCTTCTCTTTTTGTTTTTCTTGATTCTTGTAATTTTTATTCTTGATTGTTGACTCCTGTACACTCCCTGTGTACTAGGGTGTCCTTTTTTTTTTATATATATCAATAAGCGTATTACTTATCAAAAAAAAAAAAAAATACAAGTCTCCTTCAAACATGAAGTAGGAAGACCAGCTGGCATTAGCAGCATTTTGTCAAAAAGTATTAAGGACCATATATCAATCTCACAAGCCACTGCTGGCATCAGCAGCACAGGTGAGCTAAACTTAACAAGTAGTTATTGAAAAGAATTTCCTATTAGTGTAGGTCTGCATCAAAAATCAACATTAAATCTATATCTCTTTGCACTAGTAATGGATGAGCTCACTAAATAGATTCAACAAGAACTCCCTTAGTGTATACTTTTTGTAGATGATATAGTTTTAATGGATGAAACTATATGTGGAATTAATGTTAAGTTAGAAATTTGGTGAGGCGCTCTAGAATATAAAGGTTTTCAATTAAGTACGACTAAAATCGAGAACATGGAATTTAAGTTGTAAAAGTTAAAAACAAATAAGAAAGAGTTGTAAGACTTTATGGTCAAGACTTGGTTCAATAATTCATTAAGAAGATAAGATTGAAAAGAATGTGAATCATAGGATAAGAGCGAGGTGAATGAAGTGGAGAAGTGCATTAGAAGTATGTAGAATGCATATTAAGGGTCTGTTTGGGATTCGCTTATTTTGCTGAAATTGAAAACTTTTTGCTGAAAGTACTGTAGATAAATGTAAAAGTTAGTTGAAATAGTATAGTAGGATTCATGAATAATACCAAAAAGTGCAATAGGCCTCATGAATAGTAGCAAAAATAAGTTGAATAGTGAGATAAACTGGCTTTTTAAGCTAGAGCCAAATGCACACTAAGTTAAAGGAAGAATTTTATAAGACTACTATTAAGACCAGTTATGTTCCATTTACTAAAATTTTAGGCCATTAAGAAGCAGCCTTTTTCATATAACGAGTGTAATTGAAATGAGAATGCTTTGATGGATAAATGGCAATACAAAGAAAAATAGAATTCGAAATAAAGAAATTTGCTTAAAAATTGGGGTGGCCCCTATTGATGAAAAGATGAGGGAAAGTTTCTTGAGATGGCTTGGTGATGTTTCGAGGAATGTGATTAATGCACCAGTGAAAAAGATTGAATTCAACTTAAGAGAACAAAAAAAAAAAGTAGAGGAAGACCAAAATTAACACTAATAGATATAGTAGAAAAGGACATGTCAATTAACGAATTAACAAAAAGTATAACTTCGGATAGAATAGAATGATAGAAAAGAATACACATGATCAACCTTGACTAGTTTATTGAGAATCCATATCAAATCTCAAAATTTTGGGACTATGACTTGGTTATTGAATCTAATACAAATTTCTATTTTTTTTTCTTAATACTAAGGGTGTGTTTGGCTACTGCTTATTACTGAAAACTGAAAATACAGTAGCAAAATAATTTTTAAATGTGTGAATAGTGTCATGAGACACGATTTTGAAGTTGTTTTTGCTGAAAAAAATACTTGCGGATCCTGTAAACAGTGCATGGGACCCACTGGGAAACGTGGGACGCAGCTGAAAAGTGCTTTTCAGCACTATCCAAACATACACTAACATTGTATATAATTGTAGCCTTATAAAATATTATGAATTATGAGATGCCCACAAATGTGTATTTGAGAAATTAACATTTGATTGATCCCTATTCCTTTGCACCATCTGGTCCAATGTAACACAAGATAAGTAAAACTTATGGTACAAAAACACCAATATGAATATTCTAAACAAATTACCCAATTTTGGTATTGAAGACTTGAATTGAAGGAAAATATATGACTTACAATTTCTTGTATCTTTCTTCACTTCTGCATTATCACATGCATCATCTTCATCTTCAGCATCATTAATAATCGACTTATCAGATAACTGATCACTATACAGTTCATGTTTCTTATATGAGAATGTTCCCCTTCCACGCTGCTTAGGGGCCTGGACTTTGGTATCAGGGGCCTGGACTTTGGTATCCTGCATCAAAGGTTCTGATACTCCAGGCAAACATTGTGAGGAGAGTAATTCATCAGGTGCACGATCTGCCATAGCTTCCCAATCTGCAGTTTTCCAGCTTGTCAATTAGAAAATAATCAACTTATTCTATTGTTAAAAGGTTATATCTTGACATCATCTGGCTATATAGTATGATCAAGCCATATCCTTTTCTTTTTTTTGATAAATAACGCAAGAACTTTTTATTAAAGAATAGGATAAACCATATCCTATATGGTATAGGTTATAACTGTGTCTAGCATATATAACCCAGGAATTTTAAGTGCTTCCCTTTCTATACTTCGATCAAAATCATTGGAATCAAAACAATCATATCATGATAACCCATAATAAATATTTTGGAATCTCAAGCAAAACTCCAAAGAAAATTGTGTACAATAATTCAATAGTTGGTGGAGGAGAATTGAACTCTGGATGTCTCCGTTGGAAACACCAGGTGGTGCCAATTGAGCTTCAAGGCTCTTGGCTCTAAAATCTAACCATTAGGCGAACATGTTAAGTCAGCAAGCCAAAGTGTGAAAGTGTATTGTCAATCTATCTCAACCTTTAACCATAGACATGCATCTAAGAAAAAATTGTATAGGTTTCAATACTAGGAAATTCCAAACAAATCTCCAATTTGATCACATTACCATTGTGTTTGCCCAGTGGTTCAAGACTGCCCTGCCTTACCTAGCAACAACACCAATGAATATCGGCATGTTTCTAGCAACTTTTTAGGAAGTTCCATCTACACAAAAGGTGCTAGACAGCTAGATTCCATTTGTGGGTATGATTGGGTGAAGGGATTTGGGAGCATTTCTTTCAATATTTTCTGCAGCACTGAATTCTACAACTAGCCTTCTATTTAAAAACCATAAAGGGTAACTGAAGTTCCATGACTCCATCCTATTTATACAGTTGTACCATAAACTTTGACAACCTAAGGTAGTAGGTTTAGTCAATTTCCCAAATAGATGCAAAAGAATGGCCAAATAAGAACCCTGAGCAGCTTGAGTAATCCATGGTAGACACTTTTAAGATAAATGAACATGAAATCAATCTATTAAGGGCGAAATGTTGTTTCATTCACGCTCACAAATAAACTGAATTAATAATACTTTGCAATATTTCAAAATTTCTGCCCAGATGCTAATTTACAAGATTAGAACGCGCACACACACATTTATCATACTAAAATGTGAGGTAGAAAGGCCGGAGACAATCAATGTTTGTCCTAATAGAGATTGCATTGAAAGAGATCTCTGATAAATTCCTCTATAAAATGGATTGATTAAATCCACTTTGATTGCTAGAGAGCAGGCTGATTTTAAAAAATTGAACTTCCACAATGTACCCAAATGGGGCATAGTAGAGTTTAACCTTTTTATTTATTTATTGATGAGTTACATATGCACCCAGTGAGTCTTGAACCGACAACCTCAATTATTACGAGAAAAGGAAGTGCAAATTGAGCTATAACTCATCAGCCCTAGTAGTATTTACCTAGAGAATGATAAATAAATAAAATGTCACAAAAAACCTAGGAAACACAGACACTTCATTACAAGTGTCATACCCATGTCGTATTAACTTTGTTATGGTATAATTTTTCATAAATTTCTCGTGACATGTTGCCATGTCGTACCGTGTCCGTACCCGTGCTTCCTAGCAAAAAAAACTAATGCATTCTAATTCTAAAGAAAAGAAATGTACCATCATCTGAAGACCCATTGCCTGGATTTTCATCCTCAGTAGATTTTATTGGTTTCCCAAGATGCCCTTCACAAACAAACCAATATTTGAATGTTAGTTTAAAACCACTTTTTTTTTTTTTTTCAAAATAACTAATTGCCTATTATGTAAAAGACAATGCACCTGAATCATCACAAGGCAAAGCAACATCGGGAGCCGAAATTCGATCCTCGTTTGGCTGATTATCACTGAAACAAGAAACAGCAATTGAGGTTTCAGTTTGTTTCTCCAACAACCAAACAGAGGCGAGAGAGAGAGAGAGAGAAAGGTACCGAGAGAGAGGTTGGAGTTTGAGGAGCTGAGCCCGTGAGCGAAGGTCGTCGGCTTTGAGAGAGAAGCCCTTGGAGGAGTAGAGAGTGGCCAAGTCGCCGAGAGCAGAGGCCAATGCAGAATTGGAAGAGTTTAGGGTTTGGAGCTTCGAAACTTGCGTTTCGAGGAGAGAGATTGCTCCGTCCGTGTCTCCGGCGTCTAATAAGTCCTCGACTGCCTCGCTCCAGTTTGCTTCTTCCATTGCAACTCCAAATCCAAACTCGCCTCTGCTCTGCTCTGATTGTAAGTATATTGAGAGAAACAGAAAAAGGATCCCGATTTTCAGGAATCTGAATTTTATTAGCTTAGAAAAAGTATGAATCCAAACATAAACATGATGCCACATGCCACAATTTAAGAGAGGTCATTCATTGGTTTTAAATCGCGTGACTTTTTTTTCTTTTATTTTTTATTTTTATGGTCATCAAACACTTATTTAAATTGGCACATAATAGATTTAAAAAAAAAAAAATACTAACTCTAAACATTTTATAGTTTGTCGTCGGCTTTGAGAGAGAAGCCCTTGGAGGAGTAGAGAGTGGCCAAGTCGCCGAGAGCAGAGGCCAATGCAGAATTGGAAGAGTTTAGGGTTTGGAGCTTCGAAACTTGCGTTTCGAGGAGAGAGATTGCTCCGTCCGTGTCTCCGGCGTCTAATAAGTCCTCGACTGCCTCGCTCCAGTTTGCTTCTTCCATTGCAACTCCAAATCCAAACTCGCCTCTGCTCTGCTCTGATTGTAAGTATATTGAGAGAAACAGAAAAAGGATCCCGATTTTCAGGAATCTGAATTTTATTAGCTTAGAAAAAGTATGAATCCAAACATAGACATGATGCCACATGCCACAATTAAAGAGAGGTCATTCATTGGTTTTAAATCGCGTGACTTCTTTTCTTTTTTTTTTATGGTCATCAAACACTTATTTAAATTGGCACATAATAGATTTTTTTTTTAAAAAAAAATACTAACTCTAAACATTTTATAGTTAATTTTTGTTCTTTTCTTTACTTTTTATATATACACTCGTATTATGCCTATGCGGCTTAATAAAAAATTATATATAAATTTAAAAATATATATTTTTTGATAATATAATCAAATCTAATAACAAATAAAATAGTAAAAATATTTTTAAAAATTAAGTTACATGAAAAATGTATATTATGTAATTTGTTTTTTCCGTAACCCGCTTTTGTTAAAATTAGAGGTAATTAGACATTTTTGTTCAAATTTTGTCTCTCTCCTTCCAAAACAAAAAATAGTACAAAAATGCAAAAGAAACAAGATCAAAAGGGAGGGTTTTGTGAAAATTAATATTTGGATCCTATATTCAAAACTCTTAATTTCATAGTAGGAGAACATCAAATTGTCGGTGGCCAGAGAGTGATTTCATAGTAGGAGAACATCAAATTGTCATTCCATTTGTTGGAAATTTCAACATAAATTTCTTCCACAGCATGTGGAGAATAGTGTATGTTATATTTACAACTATGTTCGCAATGCTATTTCCAGTCTTCAATGGTGTTTTGGGTTTGATTGGAGCTGCCTCATTTTGGCCATTGACAGTATATTTTCCAATAGAGATGTACATTTCACAGGCTAAAATCGGCAGTTTTTCTCTTAAATGGTTCGGGCTAAAGACGTTGAGCTAGGTTTGCTTCATTGTAACTATTGTTGTTGCTGTTGCATCCAATTAAGGCATTATCATCGATCTCGGGCTTGTAGGTCTGTTTCCTAATTAGAGTGTGTGTGTGGGGATAAGTGAGTTTGCCCTGGGGGAAGGATATGAGTACATTGATAAGTGATAACTTGTCTAGGATTTATGGAATGAAACGCATGTTATTGGTTTTCTTACTATTTTCCAGAGAATGCATTACTGGGATTTGCTTTTATCATGTGTTTTGGAGCTCCGGATTTGATAGGTAACAATGCGTTCTTTAACTTAAAACACAATATATCTTTAACCAGTGGCAACAATCAATCCCTATTAACCACTGAGCCAAGACTTTGATTGATGCAGACCTTCTAGTATAGGTCATAGTGTACTGTTCGGTTGATTGAAGGGCAATATTGTATTGTTCAGTTATTTGTGTATGTTGATTTGGGTTTTTTTTATTGGGGTATGTTCTTCATGTTCAAGATTTATGTGGATTGAGAGAGAGACTAATACCACTTTTTGATCTTGTTTCTCTGCATTTTTGTGCTATTTTTTGTTTTGAGATGAGAGAGACATAAAATTTGAGCAAAAATACATATTTACCACTTATTTTAACAAAGGTGGGTTATGGAAAACAAACGGAACATACCTCATATGGATAAAGTGACACTTTTTAAACCACAAGTAGGCAAAGTTATTTCGGGCCAAACCACATGTGAGTTTTGTATAATTACCTTTTTTTTTTTTTTTTGCAAAAAAAGATATTATAAAATATTATAAAAATTTTTGGCAAGTTTTAAATTTCTAAAAGCTCTTAGTAATAAAATTGTAATTTAATTTTATATATATATATATATATATGTATGTATGTATGTATGTATGTATTGCACTTAAAAATCTTTCCATTATACTTGCTAACATGTATAGTAGCAAAAGTGCTAATCATATATATAAATTTCTTGTATATATGGCCAAAAACAAATTCCATAAATTAAAAAAATGTAAGTATTTAGACGGCATTGTAAATGTTAACCTATAAATTACCAATCATAACCATTTTAATGTTGTCATAAGTGAGGAAATAATCTATATAATCAATTAAGAACACCAAATCAAATAATAATATCAATAATCAAGATGAATCACATTATCTAAAATTTTTAAAAATCATATAATTTAAGCAATAATTGAACTATGTTAATAGAAAAAAAGATACTCAAAAAAAAAAAAATGAAGATAGCTCCTCTCACATAAATCTCCTAATTTCATATGGTAGATGAGTTCCATCCAAATAGATTCAGCGATAAAATTTTGACCGAAAATAAAATTCCATAAATTAAAGTGTGTGTGTGTGTATAAAAGTATCTAAACCTTCTAGGGTACCACAATCAAAATAATTTCAAAAATAGATAAATAAAAGTACATAAAGAGAAAACAAAATTGTATTGCAATGTAAATATAAAAGTTTACATATAAATTACCTATGTCTAGCTATTTTGATATTGACATTTGTGTCTAGCCATTTTGAATCTTTGATATTGCCATAAGTGGGGAAATAATTTGCACAACCAATTAAGAACATCAAATCAAAAAATACATCAATAATTAAGATGAATTGCATTATGTAAAATATTTTTAAAAAATCAAAGAATTTAAGTAATAATTGAACTACATTAATAGAAAATAGAAACGCAAAAGAAAACCAAAAAAGAAGAAGAAGAAGAAAGATAGCTATTCTCACTGAAGAAGCCAAATCCTTCCTTCTGCATTTCTTCACTTAATTTGGGTTTTTTTATTGATTGATTTTAGCATTCTTGAATAGTAGAGTAGAGTAGACTTAGTAGAGTTTTAGCTCAACTCAATTTCTCTTGGATTCAAACTTAATTTGTGGAGGTGTGAAAAATAATCACCTTAACTCAATCAAATATCATGTTGCTTTTTTTTTTTTTTTTTTTTTTACATGTAGTAATTTGGTTTTTTTATTGATTGCTTTTAGCTTCTTAAAAAGTTTTAGTTCAACTCAGTTTGTCTTGGATTCAAAGTTAATTTGTGGAGATGTGAAAAATAAGCACATTGCTTTTTTCTTTTTCTTTTTTTTCTTTTTTTTTTTATCTAAAAAAATTGTAGCTAATAGGTGTAGTAATATAATTTAAATGGAAAAAAAAAAAAAAAAAAAGAAAGATTAGATGAAGATGAATATTTTGGATTGTAATCAAATTAAGAAGAAATAGATGAAGAAAAAATTTAGATTGTAATTAAATTAAGATTTTTATATTTATTTTTTTTACGTGTAGTAGCTTGGCTTCTTTTTCTTTTTCTTTTTTATTGATTGATTTTAGCATTCTTAAATAGTTTTAGTTCAACTCAATTTCTCTTAGATTCAAACTTAATTTGTGGAGTAGTGAAAAATAATCATGTTAACTCAATCATATATCACGTTGCTGTTTTCTTTTTCTTTTTTTAATCCAAAAAAGTTGTAGCTAATAGGTGTAGTAATATAATTTAAATGAAAAACAAAAATAGATGAAGATGAAAATTAAGAAGAAATAGATGAAGAAAAGAATTTGGATTGTAATTAAATTAAAATTGCTATCAACTTAGAAATTATAGGAGAAGAAGATAAGAAAAAAAATTATATCTATTTTTTTAAAATTCTATAAATATTGTTTTAATTTAATTTGCATTAGACCTCTTTTTTTTTTTTAGTATAGTATACGGTTGCTACAATTTAAGATGCTTTAGACCTTTTTCTTAGTGGAGTAATTAAAAAATAAGAAGAATTAGATTACACTACATTTAATTTAAGATGCATTAGACTTTTTTTTTTTATGTAAATGTTTTCTTTTTAAAATCTAAATATCTAAAAATTAAAAAAAAAATTGTAATTTGATGCTGCCACTTGGTGCAACCATGGCGTTTAAGCCCACGGTTTTAGTTATAAACTTTTAGTATAATTTTATTGAGAAGTAATAAATTAATAATCACTTGAATCTAGATTATATAAATTCCATATAAATTATTTCTCTTAAAAGTATCAAGCAGTAACACAACATATTTATATGAAAAATTCCTAAATTTAATAATTAAAAACCTATGGAAACTTAACCAAAGGTATTTCATTCGTCAAAAAAATAAGCATAATTATCTTCTAACTAATCAGTTGTCTTATAATGACATTTTTATAGTGCACACATATAATATTACTAACAACAAATATAAAAAATGAGAAATAGTAACATAAAAATTTTATTATTCAAGAAAATTAATTTATCTAATAATGCACATATAAGCATAACTCAAATACAACCTAGAAATAAAAATGATGAAACCCTTGTTGTAGGAGGAAATACAAAATTTGATAATTCTTAAATAATAAATAGATAAAGCCAATGAGAGAGAAAAAAAAAAAAAAAAGATGAGTACAAATAATTCATAAATGCAAAACCAAACAAAAGAAGAAGAAAAAAACTAAACATATTTTTGTAGGATAAAAAGGAAGAATATTATAGCGATAGAAGGATAAATCTCCATACCTTTAAGTTTAACTCAAATAATAATTGATGCGGACAAATCATGAAGTTGAAATATTTATAAAGGTTTATATAGTAGATTTCATGGATTTAAAATTACCTTTTAATGACTCATAAGCAAAACCATAAAAAAAAAAAAAAAAAAAAAACACAAAAACACACACACACACACACACACACACAAATAACAAAGAAGATAACATATCTATAATAATATGGATGGTGGTTTTGACAAAGCATTCTACTACAAACAAAACCAACTCAAATAATAATTAATGTTGGACATATCATAAATGTGAAATATTTATATAGGCTTATATACGAATTTCATGGATTTAAAATTGACTTTATGACTCATAAACAGAACCATAGAAAACAAAAACAAAGAGAAGAAACATAACTTTAATAGTGTGGACGGTGGCTTTTGATAAAACATTCTACTTTAAACAAAACAAACTCAAATAATAATTGATGCCTGACAAATCATAAAGGTGAAATATTTATAGAGGTTCATATATTTGATTTCATGGATTTAAAATTGCATTTATGACTCATAAGCAAAACCATAGAAACAAAAACAAAGAATAGAAACTGTAGGGACCCGATTTGGATTGACCCTGAATATGAGTGGGTTTTCAGCCCAACCAGCCCAAACAATAAATTTTTAGAGTATGGGTCCAAGAACTAGTACTGTTTTTCAGGAAAGGTTCTACTCATCAATTAATGAGGGATATTTTCGGTTCGCTCTCTGAGGAAAATTATCCTTGGCTCTCTTTTTGTCTCTCTCTTTCTTTTTCTTTTCTTCCTTTTGTTTTTTGTTTCTTTTGTTCTCCCCCCTTCTGTTTTCTTCATTCATATGTTATATACTCCGTTTTTCCCCTGTTTCCATCGTACACGTGTAGTTCTTATCCCGGGAGCTTCTTTCTGTCCATCCAGTATCTACCGGAACTTTCAGCTTAGTGGTCATAAAGCTGCTTAGTTACTGTTCAGGTATCACCTCCACATTAATGCGGCCAGAGCGTTAGTTGGAAAGCATTTAATGTGGAGGTGATAGCCTTTAGAAGATATTTGCTACCTTCCCCGACCCCCCTTAAGCTATATCCAATTTCCAGTTCAGATACAACTTGGCGGAATCTTTCCGCTAACATGAAGGTTAGCTTGACCTCGGACTTTGGTGTCCTCGGACATGTGTTATGCCACTGTATATAATATCTACTCGTTTCTTTCATACCACCCATTTGATAAGAATAAAACTCTTTTAGGCTGTCCTCGGATAACTACGTGTTCTCGGATTGGGCCTTTGGGCCCCGAGCCCACTTCTGAGGATTACTATACCTTTTTAACTAACAGGCCCCACAATAGCCCCTCAAAATCTCGCTTTTTGCCACCTCGGGAAAAAGGAGATTTTGATATCCAACCCTCATTTATTTCGTAGGTTTCCCCCGCTTTCAGAATGTCTTTTTGTTTGCCCAAGGCACGCTCCTGACGCTTCGGCGTCATGGGCACGCCATTATTAAATGGTAACTGCTCTGTTGTCCCACACGTTTCAACGACCTGATGCAAATCTAACGGTGGGGGATCCTTTGCATTTATGGGCGGGGTTTTTCCCGCTCCTACTTTCTGTGCTCTTGTAAAGTGCCTTTCAAATCAAATCTTTCTTCAGTTACAAATTACTCTCTCTCAGCACGTATTCATTGATCTGTCTTTCTCTCATTACTCCACGCTTTCATAAATACCAAGAGTCCGTCCGAGGAGCTTATTTTCCACACTTGTAAGTTTCCTTAACCCTCCCTAGTTTTCCATCTTCTGTATCAATTTGTTCTCTGCTATTGTTAGAAAATGGGTAGATTTAAGTATCTAGTTGATTCCGAGGAGCAAATGGAATCATTTAGGATTAAGTATAGGATTCCCTCAACAGTGGGTATAGGTACGCTTCCTCCCAAACCTGGTCGCATGATAGAAAAACGGGGAGGTAGTCATTCCCATGGTAGCTTTTGTCGAGGGAGGGATGACTATCCCAATGGGTAATTTAGAGAAATTACCTTAGGTTTTTTACGTTATCTCCCACGCAGTGCGCCTCGAATATGTTCAGGGTGCTCGGGAGTATAGAGGCTTTAAACGCCTTATACAACTTAGGTTTGACACATCACGATGTGAATTGGGTATATAACCTCAATCATTTGAGGGATCAGGGATATTACCTTAAGTCGAGGTACCCTGCAGTAAGACTAATTCAGTGCCTCCCTACCTCAAACAAGGGTTTTAAAGATGATTTCCTTATTTTTTCCGGGGAGTGGCACGATGGTTCGCCTTGCCCAACTGAAGAGGGACAACCAGGTGGGGTTCCTAGGATATGCGTCCCTGATAAGTCAGAAATTTTTTTTTATTTTTTATTTTTTTATTTTTGAAGCAGTTTTTATTCCTAATGGAATTTCTTTTTATGTTTTAATTACTTTGCAGACAAACGCGCCACTAGGCGTCGTCTCAGGCTGATCAACAGGGAGAGCCTAGATAGAATTCTGCGGTCCGAGGTATATGTGAATCCCTCCGATGGCCAATTACGAGCCGCACACTTAATACTCAAGTATAAGCCTGCGTCCACAGCCTTTCAGGCTCCCAAGTGCGTGATAAAGGCAAAAGATCCTCGACTCCACCGTATCAGTGTAATCTTTGAGGGATTCATCGTTCCTGAGGGCGAACTTATTCCTGAAGGTGAGCCCTTTACTGAACCATTGTCGGAGGCTACTCTTTCCACCGGAGCTTCATCATCACGCTTCACTCCCCAAAAAGCGGGAGAAGAAGAAGAAAAAGACACCGAAGAAGAGGAAGAAGGAGGAGAAGAAGAAGAAGAAGAAGAATCCCCGGAGGACTTGCGGAGTTGCCCGATTCTGCCGACGAATTCGAAGTTTTTGACCACCCCCATCTCCTGAAGCGACTTCTAAGAAGATGGTCATCCAAAGGAGAAGCCAGAGGAGCTTGAAAGAAGTAATTGAGGGTCAGCCTGGCAGGGTGGTGGAAAAGCAAATTCAGGTCCAACCTCCGTTCTCTCATCCANACACTCGTCGCTTGAGGGCGTTCATCATAACTTCCATTTGTTCCTTCATTGCCAACTCCGGACAATAGGTGGTGGAGCCGTATCCATGAGGGACGGGAGGATCATGTTTTGTCACTCTGGTCTGCTTGGGGCATTGCTACCCTCTGGCCTCTCTTGGTCCCTTCGTTCGGCATGGGTACCTTCTTGGTCCTCTTTTGATTATCATGCCCTGCCTTCTGGTGTAGTTGTTCTTCCAAAACCTGTTTCGCTTAGTGAGGCGCTCCACAACTGTTGTTAGAGTCTGCACTTGTCTTTAGAGCAGTCTGGCATGGCTTGTCTCCTTGAACGTTATTGGTGGTGGTCGCCATTGAGCGAGTAAGAACCATGCAACTCTTAGTTTGGGAAGCGTTTGTTATGGCTTACAAGTCTGAGTCGTTTTCCCATAGATAGCGCCAACTGATGATGCCGTAAAAATCACCAGTGAGCTACACGATCCTTGTATGCTCGAAAAAGTCACCTGTAAGAAGATAGAAGTAAGCTAACAGAGAGCACCAGTGTGGTGCCGGTCAAATACCCTCCGAAAATCAAGTTAGAACTATTCTCACAACTCTAGAGTGCTAGAGAGGGAATAATTATGTGTACCTTGATTTGTGAGGGTATTGGAGTTTTTATAGTAGTAGAAGGTTGACATCTCCTCCTTGTTGTAGAAGTCTTTTCCTTTTAGGAATCCTCTTGAATAATCCCAAACGTGACAGACAAGACTTTTCCTTATAAAGAAGATCTTCATTAATGCGCGTATCTTCCAGAATTCTCTTTGAGCTAGGATTCTATTTACCTTAGGATTCTATGGTGGCTAAGCGTGTGTTACAAGTATTTTCCATTTAGGGTTTTTGGCTGCCACGTGGGTGCTCGATCTATCCATGTTGCACCCGTTCATGCAAGATCCATCCATAACAGATCTTGCACGTGTTGGGCCTGTCCTCTATCAGCCCATGGATGCGGAACTGTCAAGCCCATTTTATGGAGATCCGTCAACCAAGATTTTTACGCTCTTCAACTATATTTCTAAAAAAATAGTTTTATGAAAAGGAAAACGTAGTTGCTACAACCTATCATACACCAATATAAAAGAATGAGTTGCGGAACTTTTTCTAATGTTTGCTGCTTTCCATAGGAGAGTTTTGGGAAAAACAGATTTTTGAAATCAGATTTTTATTTTAGAAACCAGTTTTCGAAAACAGCTTTGGAAAACAGTTTCTGAAATCAGATTTAAAAAAAAAACAGTTTTATAAACCAGTTTATGTTTCTTTGAAAAGAAAAACAATTTTGGAAAATAGATGTAAGAAAACAGATTTTTATTTTGAAAAAAGAAAGTTTTGAAAAAGGTTTATATTTCTGAAAACAGTTTTATAAAACAGATTTTTTTTTTTTTTAACAGTTTTTCCTGAAAATAGGTTTTATTTTTTATTTTTTATTTTTTCATAGAAAAAAGTTCATTTAATTTGAAAGCAGTTTTGAAGGACAGTTTTATAAAATAAAAAAAATAAAAAAATAAAATATATATATATATATATATATATATTTTTTAAAAGTTTTGTAAAGCATATTTTTTCTGAAAAAAGGTTCGGGTTCCCCCTTTAAAAAAAAAAAAAAAAAAAATTCATTTGAATTTTTTTTTAAAAGAGAGGAAAAGAAACATAAAGGAAGGATTTTTGTTTTGAAAGCTTTTAAGAAGAACAAAAGACATTTTAAAAGATCCTCTTTTGAAAAAGACTTTATTTAAGAAAAAGATGGGGAAAGACTTAAAAAGAAAAGCATTTTCTTAGAATAGGGTGCAAGGGAAATGCTTTACCCAAGCATGTTTATTTTATGGCGCATTATTAACAAGAAATGTGAAGAGATAACAAAAATAAAGTGCAGAAAAAAAAAAATATAGCTTGAAAAATAAAGAGCTTGAAATTAAATGACATAAATTAAAGAGCTTGGAGTTTAAATGACGTAAAAGTAAAGAGCTTGACAAAAAAAACAAAGAACTTGGAATATTGTAACGATTGATTAAAATGGTTTTTTTTTTCCTCTCTCTCAAATAGATTTTAATCTCTTTCAAGCCTTATGGATCTTTCAACATAAAGAAATGGAAGTTCTAAGCCATAATCATTCTTATGAGATAAACTCATATTGTGCTCTAATGGAGGTTTAAATACCATTTAAGAGAGGTAGTAGCAAATCTATTTTTTTTTAGGTGTCTACACTCACACACACACACACACACAGATATAAGTGCAATAAAATAAAAGGGGGAGAGGGGATGTGCAAGAAATTAAATGGGATGACATAATTTAAAGGGGATGGGGATTGCTTGAAAATAAATGGGATGATATAAATTAAAAGCATTAAAAGTAAAATCCTAGATGCCTAGGTGGGATAGGATTTCTTCCCTCTAAGGGTACTTCCAATACATAGCTTAGGAGATGGTCCAATACCCATCTAGGGATCCCAACACAATAATATAAAGCAACAACAATAATATGAACATTGAAATAAAGAGAGATATATACACAATATGTACAAGCACATAAAAAAAGCAACTACAAACACAAGGAAAGTAAAGAAGAAATTTTTATATATATGTAAATGATTATTATAATAGTAAAAGGGGTGGGATGGGTTTAGCTATTAAGAAACTAACACAACCCTATAGCCTTGCCCACAAAGATTACAACAAAGAAAAAGGATGTGGCTTTTTTGTGTAGGGTTTCCTCGAGCGAGAGTGGAGAGAGATTTTTTTTTTTTTTTTTTAATTTTCAAAACTATTTTTTCAGAATTTTCTCATATTTTTCTGATTTTCCTCACTATTTCTCTGTTTTTTCCACACTTGCTCCTGTTTTTCTTCTTATTTTTCAAAAAATTTGGGGGGGGGGGGGGGGGGTTGGTGTGGGGGGGAGTATTTACAAGGAAAGGTGAAAAATGGGGGGCTAGCATTGGTGTTTCCTGATACACCAATGCTAGCCTTCTTTTGCCATGTCATTAGTCCTTTTTGTCTTTTTCTAATTTCTGGCCAGATGTCTAGTTTTCAACAGTCCTGGCCTTGTTCGATTTGAAGTTACGGTCATCGAGATATTGCGCTTGGAAGGAAGGTGATGCAAAACTTGAAAAATTCATATCTTCCAATCTGAAGCAGATATCGTTAAGCCTTTTTGATGGAAATTAGCTAAGACCTTGTTCTTCAAGATGGTTAAGCCTACTCATTCCCATTCTTACCCAATTGGTACAATTTATTGCGTGAAGTCGGGTAAAAAACTACCAGTTTTCTTGAAAATACAGTGAAAATTTTATTAGGGTTTCGGTATTTTTGTGATATATCACCTACTTTAACTCCAATTTTGGCCTATAAACTACTATTTCAAAGAGAAAAATGTGCCCTATAAGATAGTCCAAAATTCAACATGATTCAATGGTTGGATCAAAAAGTCAACTTTTTTACCACACCCAATTAGGGTTTTGGTCATATGGATTTTTCAAATATTGTGACTTTTTTATTCACCTTTCAAACATGTTGTATTTATTTTTACCCTTTTTGGCTTTGAAATTTATGATTTTTCACTCTTTTAAAAATTTTTATCTTTTGGTCTTTGTTTTGATGCGTGAATTCGGGTCAGACAAAATACAATATCGACAGGTCCAATGGCACTGCCTTAAGTACCTAGAGGATGTGTAAGGTCTCAGAATAGGAACCTAGGGGAGGCCTAGTAACTAGTAAGTATATATATAATTTCTAAACCAAGATTCAGGATTTTTTTTTGCTTGTAAAAAGATATATAGGATTAACGATAATAAGATGCCACTGAAGAGAGTTTACCCACTTTAATTTATATTAGTTGGTTTTTATTCCATTTTATAGGGATCTAATTAATAGGTTGTGTCTTTTAAGTTTTATGAGATAATTAATAGATTGAAGCATATAAATTAAACTTTTTTTCTAACAAAAAAAAAAAAAAAAATGGACACAATGTTTTCACGGTATAAAAATATATTTCTCCATTCAAATATAAGAATGAATCATTTGGCTATATGATTTCAAAGAAAATGTCTAAGGTTTAGAATTTCAAAGTTTATAAATTAATTTAAATAGCTCATGAATATTAGGTTTCTATAAAATTAAAAATAAAAAAAAAATAATAATAAAAAAAATAAAAACTAATTAACTAATTAAGTTTATGCTTATTTATAGACTTTATATGAGCTTGACAAACTAAGATTTCAGGTAATTAGGAGTTGGGAGTTGGGACCACTCTTACAAAGTGAATGGGCATGATAATAAATTTAATATGGACTTGATAATATACTTGTGTTGGATCTCAAGTTCAAAAACTTGATATTGAGTACAAATTTGAGTTTCGTAAAGAGTTCTATCTCAACTTGACTATTATATCAAGACATGGCAAGCCAAGCCAAGGCAAGCATAGCTTAACTTCTTAGAATTTTTTACAACCTTGAGCTTGAACCTTATTTGCAAGTTTGTTCGAACTCAAGCCGATCGAGCTTGAACATTTTAATTTTGTTGTTAAGCTAAGTTCAAACATTACAATGCAATCATTTATGGAAGGGATCCCAAAGTTCTTTTTTTTTTTTTTTAAATATTTGAAATCATTTCTGATTGAATTTATACTAAAAAATATTGATGTATTGTTTAATAAATAACATCATAGCAGTCATAAAAATACTCTTCTTCCATTTTGTTGCGAAAATCAGTTTTGATAACATTATAGCATTCATAAAATACAGTGCAAATTCAGATAGATATTCGATTTAGCAATTGAAAAACCTTAGCCATAGTTGGCCTGTCTCTTCGTATCTCACTAGTACATATACGTGCAATTTCAGAATACTCTTTCATATGGGCTTTTATTAGGCCATCCTCCCTCGAAATACTAGCATCCACCATTTCCATATACAGACATTGGGCCAGCATTTTTCTAGCCCATTGGACTAGCCCAACCTCTTTCCCGTCCAAAAGGGTAGGCAAATTGGGTCATTTCCCAGTAGCAATCTCGAGCATTAAAATCCCAAAACTGTAAACATCAGCCTCTAGAGTAGCTGCAGTGAGGCCTTCCTTGTACTCTAGGGGCATGTTGCTCACTGTGCCCGCAGATTGGTTGGATGCATAAGAAGTGGAGAATCGATCCTCCTTGCGAGACCGAAATCAGAAATATGTGACTGAAAATCGGAGTCCAAGAGCACATTGCTGGACTTTATATCCCGATGAACAATGCCCAAACCATGCAGAAAAAAGAGGCCATTAGCCACACCCCACACAATCTGAATCCGGGTCCTCCAAGATAACGTGGGTGTGGCCACGTTCTGTTCCTGCTGCAACCACTGGTCCAAACAGCCATTCTGAATAAACTCGTATGTGAGGAGCCTATCGGACCCGGTCATGCAATAGCCGAGAATCTTAACGATTTTCGGGTGGCGGAGCATACCTAGGGTCACCATCTCCGTGCAAAACTCTTGAGAGCCTTTGAAAACGTCTGGGTCTAGTCTCTTGACGGCCACGGTGACGCCGTTAGAGAGCCAGGCCTTGTGGACAAGGCCGAACCTGCCATCGCCGATGATAAAGTCTGCGGAGAAGTCTTTGGTGGCCACCCTCAGCGACGTGGGGTCGAAGGAAACGCTATCATCGACGGTGATGGAGGATAGCTCGGTTGTGGACTTGGGTTTTAGGGCTTGTTGGGCTTTCTTGGGTTTTCGACACTGAAACACCCAGAAAGTAATGAATACGGTTACAATGAAGAGAAAGCATGCGATGACTGCAACGAGTGCTTGGAGAGCGTGATCCATAGGGAACAAAAAGAAAGGATTCAACAGACCAAGAGAAGAGTACTATGTTATGATGTTATTATTGGTTGATACTTGGAAATTTATATATACTAGTTCAGAAACGTGTTCTGTTGGGTGACAAAAGAAGATTGAGGAACTCATAATTAAGAAGTCCACTGGGTGTGCGTGCAGGAATTGGGGGGAAAGGCGTGTGAGGTTTTTCAAGGAAGCTAGCGGGTCATTCTGTGCTGCATATGAACAACAAGTCTTCAGATATACTTTCGTGGAACTCAGGTAAGTCATGAACCGTGAATAGTCTTGCGTTAGTCTTATAGAATAGCTATTCTTATTAGGAAAATGCTACAAATACTATCAATTTTACTGCATAAATATGGTGTACTATACTACCGGGTCATTCTGTGCTGCATATGGTCAATAAGTCTTCAGATATACTTTCATGGAACTCAGGTTAGTAATGAACCATGAATATTCTTGCATTAATCATATTTGCATATTTATTCTCAAAAGGAAAATGCCACAAATATTAAAAGTTATACTATATAAAACTTACAAACTATTTTTGTAATGTATCATAAACCCAGTTTAAAATACTAGTATTACTAATTTCATATGTGTTTTAATAAATACTACTGTTTACTCAAAAAAAAAAAAAAAAAAACTTACAAACTAGTTTGACAATAATATAATTAATGAACTTCAAGTATACGGCCATAACCAATATTTAAAGAGTAATGTTACAGACACAAACTATTTTACAATAATTTTACAAACTGCTGATGTGACTTTAGTAATTTTCAAATAATTATTGGTAAATATAAATGTGATGTTAGTAGTGGACCCATATTAGAACTAATAAGAATTTGCCACATCAATAGTTTGTAAAAATGTTGTAAAATAGTTTGTGGCTATAGCATTACTCATATTTAAATTACCTCTTAGTTTGTATACTTTCTAAAAATGAATGTAATAAAACTTGTATTATGTAGCAATACTTTTCGTATTATCCATGGATGGATACGGATAGTTTGTATCTCTCTTTTTTTTTCTTTTTTCTTTTTTTTGGTGCATAACGGATACTTTGTATCTTAATTATACTTCTTAATAAAACTTATAGTATGTAGCACTATTTCTTCTTATTATCCATGTATGTAATAAAAGGTTTTTTTTTTTTTTTTTTGAGATAGCTTCAAAAGGTATACATCTATATTCCACGTGTAATGGTTGAGACTTACCAGATTATAACTTATACCATCCTTGCTCTGTTGCTCAAAATAAATACTAACTAAATTAGAAAAATGGGTAGAGAAGGATAAGATTCATTGGATTAGAAATCATATATCCCTGCTCAAAATAAATAAGTAAATTAGAATACGAATAGATAATAAATTATAAAAGGAGTGAAAATATACGTACACAATAGAGTTGTAATATATTTAATTTAAAGATCAAAGGTCTAAACAGGGAAAAGCACACAATTTTTTTTTTTTTTTTTTTTGAGATAGCTTCAAAAGGTATACATCTATATTCCACGTGTAATGGTTGAGACTTACCAGATTATAACTTATACCATCCTTGCTCTGTTGCTCAAAATAAATACTAACTAAATTAGAAAAATGGGTAGAGAAGGATAAGATTCATTGGATTAGAAATCATATATCCCTGCTCAAAATAAATAAGTAAATTAGAATACGAATAGATAATAAATTATAAAAGGAGTGAAAATATACGTACACAATAGAGTTGTAATATATTTAATTTAAAGATCAAAGGTCTAAACAGGGAAAAGCACACAATTAGTCATCAAAAAAAAAAAGTACACGATTAGCTTCACAAGCTGAAAGTCCATCAGTTATCTTTCCACACAAAGATAAATAATAATAGTTTATGGCTACCTGCCAAATGCCAATCATTGATGGCACACGAATGCATCATGTAGCACAATGAATAACGTACGTACGACCGCTTCACTTTCATGTCTAAGATTCTTGGTCTATAGGTTGAAATGACCATATTATAAAGAAGGCGAAATTGCATCTTGTGAATAAGGCAACTGGAACACTAGCAAGGCAAATGACAGGAATGACTATTCTTAATTTTCTGGGCAGAATAACAAAGAGAGAAGCACAAGAGGTTGCCATCATGGTTGCTATGGACAATTTTTTTTATTTTTTTTATTTTTTTTTATAATCGGTTGCTATGGACAAGATAAGGGTGAAAAAGCCTATTATCATTTTTCTGGGTAAGGATTTAAAGGAAATTTTCCTCTCATGACATGATGTGACGATTTCGAGAAACATCAAAAATGAAGTTGAGAACTTGAGGGAGAAATTTCTACTTTAAAGTAGAGATAGTGCATCAAATATTATAAAGATCGTGAACCAAGGAAGTCGATCAATTTCATTTCGCCGGCCTCTGTTTCTATCTTGTTCATTTATTTCTCTCTCTTTCTCTCAATGCGTGTCTGTGTCTTAAGTTTCTTTTCTGTTTTGGTACACTCGTGTGAAAGTAGAAACTAATGGCTTGTTTGGAAGTTTAGAGAGGGAGGAGAGTAGAGGGGAGTAGTGGGGAGGAGAGTAGAGGAAAATGATTCCCCTCCACCTTGTTTGGATGTTTTTAAAATTAGTAAGGGGGAAGGGAGTAATTAGCCCTTCCCCTTGTGTAATTTTGTTAATATAATAAGGGTAAATTAGGTAATTTACTTGGTTAATAGTTTATGTACTCTACTCTCCTTCCAAATCTCTCCAATTTGGAGGAATTAAAAATGGGGGGCTAGAGGGAGTTGAAACCCCTCCCCCTCCTTCCTTAAAAAACTTCCAAACAAGGTAATTAGATTACTCTCCCTCCCTCTACTCTACTCCCCCTCCTTTTTTAAACATCCAAACAGGCCATAAGTAGTCAATCAAGAAGTAGAGTGACAAGACTTCAAAGCAAAATGTATGGAGGTGAAAAAAAGAATGAAAATAAAAAATAAATAAAAACTCATAATGAAAGGCTAATGGGTTAGTTGACTGAGTGAGTATTAAGAATTTTACAAATTATAATATTGGCTTACAAATTGACATGTTATTAATCACAAAAAAAATAATTTAAACATTTATTAGTTAAATTGATGAAATTCATCAATGAGAGTTAATGTCATATTATATGATTTAAATATTAAATTATTGTTTAACGAGTGCCTATGATACAAACTCTTAATCCCACATCATCATTTAATCTAAGAAATTTAGTTAAAATCCATAATTCATAAACCATATCCCATAAATTCCTAGTTTAAAAAAATAATACCCACTTAAGCTGCATGCAAATTATATCTTTTGATAGCCTACAATAGTAGGCTAAATTGCTATAGTAGAATAGCAATAACCACAAAGATTATTTCTTCTTTTTTCTTTTCTTTTCTTTTTTTTTTTTTTTTTGAGAAAAAAAGATTATTCCATCTCACTGCCTACAATACCAGCTAAATTGCTATTGCAAATTTTGGTATATAGATGATATCCCTTATTGCAACCAAACAGAGGATAAGGAATTCAATCTTTAATTAATCAAACACAAAAGAAATTCAATGTATTAAGAGAAATGAAGTACTTTCCTTTAACTGAAATTTAAAAACCATATTTTGTTTTTCTCGGCAACTAAACAGAAAATTAAGGTTTTAACAATTAAAAAAATATGCGAGTGGAGAGGACGAACCTGCCTTGTAGATAAGGGCTTGAGCGATGTTCTTGACGTGCCAAGTGGACCTACCGGTGGTGAGGACCATGAAGTCGGCCCAATCAGCATGGGCTTTGTAGAGGGAGAGAAATGAAAGAGGCTAGAGAGGATTTTCTCTCTGCCTATAGAAATGAATCAAGAGAATAGAATTTTGTATTTAATGGTGGGCGTGGGAGTGAGTGCACTGGCAGAGTTTGTTAGAGGGGAATCCTTTGTCAGGTCATTAAAGGGCAATAATTTTTAAAATATTTATAATTTTTTATTGATAAATTTGAGCTGTTTGATTGGTGGGAAAGTGGAGGAATGTGACATAAAATTTTGCTTAGTTATTTTGTTTTTGAAAAATTTATTTTAGTTAGGTGAAATTTGAGGGGATAAGATCCATTCCCATTAAATCCTCTAATTTCATATAATATATATTTTAATGTAAGAAATACAGCGCTTAAAAATCAAATAAATGCTATGTATGTTTCACATTGAGTGATTCTTGTTTGGTATATGTGTTTAAAAACTAAAAATTGTTATTTAAAAATTTTTGTGAAAATACGTATAGGTGAAAAAGTGTGTAGAAATACATAAAATGTTGTTTAAAAACTGAAAATTGTTATTTAGAAACACTCACCAAACACTCACATTGACTTCAAAATCAAAGAGAATTGAAGGATTCAATAGAAGGGCTTTCCCAAATTTTATTTATCTATATTTCCTTCATCTTTATTTAAAATTGTTTTTACAATTTAATTTTAGTTGATTTTATTTTTAGAATTTATAATTTATTATTATTATTATTTTAAATTTATATATACATATACATATATATATATATATGTATATACACGCCTCATATGAGTCGAATAAATTTTAACTATTGAAATCCAGCTATGCATAGGGGGCTATTAAGCTAAACCTATCTCTCTTTTTTTTTTTTTTTTTTTTTTTACAAGATAGAAATTCTATCTAGTCTTATCTAATGTATAATGTGTGTGAAACTCTCTCCTGGAAACTGAACCCCAACCCTTACCCCCCACACTCCATAAGCACTTATATTTGTGGAGTAACCATCGCCACCAAGGTGAACCCATCTCTTCAAAATCAATATCTATGTACAAGTAAATAGCTCGTGTGGGAAAGAATGAGGTTCTACCAATGATGCATTCTATATAAAGAGAATTGAAATATTCTTAATTGTTACATCAGAGATAAAACAAATTAAATATTAACTTTTTGTTTTATTTGGTTCCACATTTCAAGACTTTTCTAATTATAAATAATATTATTTGTATAATTTTATTCAATGTTTCAAGATTTTCATCTCTCACACATACATACAAAACTCATGCATTTTAATTCACTATTTTCATTTCTTTCACTTCTACCGTTTTATAATATACCTACCTATAGCCCTTTATGTCACCCATGTCAAATATATACAGACCAAAATTGATGTCATTTACCTTCAATCTTTCGACGATACTTATCTAACTCTAACATATTGTTGTCTCATCTAATCTTAACCCTGTGAGTTGGCTACAACCAGGAAGGAGAGTTTGCATTTTATATTGAGTGACAACTGTAATTACAATTTTGACGTTAAGGTCGGACGTTGTATATTTGTGAGTTTTGTAAATGATGTGATTGACTATAGTGTTTGATACATGTATTTTGTTTAAAAATTAAGGTGAAAAAAAAAAGACATTCTATATCATCTTTTGTTCTACAGTATTCCTCCTAAGTTTTTTTTTTTTTTTTTTTTCCTCATTACTTCAATCAAATAATTATATTGGATATATGTATAATTTATAATTGCTATTTTTTATGATAAACTTATTACTAATAAAGCTCTATAACAATTATGCTATAATACATGTATAACATTTTTCAAAACCATTTTACATAAAACATTACAACAATATCTGTTTTACAACAATATCCATGCATCGCACTGGATAATTTACTAGTATTATCCGAAAGGGGGTAAANGTGTTCAACCTTTGAGGTCCCTGCTTCATCTATCACAGCATCTTGCATTGTGTCTTCTGCTTCATGCAAAGACTTATAAAGCTTTCTCTCATAGTACCTGCGCCAAACTGCTTGGATGCGACGGGATGCCCACGTCTTCCATTGTAAGGAGTAGAACCTGAAAGTCATCAATCACAATTACACATGGGGATCATTCCACTTGGAAAAATAAAGGTAATCAGAGTTCTAATGTAATCTTTCTTCAAAGTCACTATGAATATGCAATTCTAACCATGAAAGACTATCACAGACCAAGGAAAAGCTATCATATATATATATATTTTTTTTTTTTTTTTTTTTGTTCAGAAATCCAATGCGACAGGGGCATTGTAGATTTTGATGGGATAACCGTGGTATTTCAATGTAAAATTAAATGAAGAATTGATGACCACATCTTTTTATACAATTTCTGAATTTTTTTTTTGTTTGTATAGCCTCACTTTGTTTGGAGAATGCTGACAATAATCATCCAAAATGTCGATAAGCTTAGCTTAAAGACTTGCCTGAAAATATGCTGGAACTGCTTGCTATGAAGACGCCGAAACTGAGAGGCCACAAACTTCAAATCAGCAGCCCTTAGAGCAAAGGCTTCAACCTCTGTTTGAGCTATTACTGTTCTTGTTGAAATGGGAAGACTGGTAGAGGAGCGGGGATTCAAAGCCCACGCAAATAGCTCTTCTCCACAGAAGTCACCGGCCTTCAGATCACCAGCATTACCTGTTTTCTCAGTCATAGTGGTCAGGGTTCCTCGCATGATAAAAAGCATCTCATCCACTGGATCCCCCTCAAGAATAATGCAGCTCTTCTCTGTGTGAAGCACTGGTTTGAGACGATCACAAAGTGCATCAAACAGTTGACTATCCATTTTTTCAAACATCGGCACCTAAAAGATAAAATTTACTTGATGAACACAATAGCTAGAAGTAGGACAAAAAGACGTATGGAAAAAAAAAAGGAAATCAGAAAAATTCTCACACTCTTGAGAAGATTTAAGCAAAGATGGCGTGTTATGTCCCTTTTGAGGTCCTTAGGAAGGCTTTGAAGTAGATTCTCTTCTTCGACACCTCTAGTTAGTTGCCATTTATACTGTTGGTATCGTCTAACTCGTGCTCTTAATTCCTCAGGGAGCATGCGGTGGGACATCCACTGTTCCGCATCAGTCCTTTTCACTCTCATTTCTTCTACTCTCATTGTTGTGGACTGCAGATATCTCTATAACATTCATAATATAGCACTTTTAGTTAATCAAATCTTAGGACTGTTTGTGGAAAGGTTTCTACTCATAAGTCATAAGACCGGATAGAATAAGTGAGAACTGACCAACATCATGTTTCTATTGAAGCTAAAATAGAACAGCAGATCTTTAAGAATAAATACACCACAGAGAAACTAATACAATAATTATGCGTATATATTGGATGAATAAATATGCATGTTTTCTAGATATCAACTATGAAGCATGGGTGCGTTTTGAGACTCGGGTGCGGGACTCGGCAATTTTTGAAAAAGGTGAGTGTGGGTGCGGCCGGACTTGGCGATTAAAAAATTATTAAAAATATTTTTATATAATGAATTTAATATTTTTATATTAAAAAAATTCAAATAAATGGTAGAATTTATTATTAAAAAATAATTATTTATGATTTGTTTTTAATAAAATCAATATTTTTGGTAATTGTAAACAAAAAACCACATTTCAAGAAAGTTCCTTTACTTTCCAATTCCCAAGCCCACCCACATTAAATAATTGACTTTTCCACATCCTTAATTTATATTCTTTTGTTACATACCTTTATTCTTCTTCCATCCTTTTTTTTTTTTGGGTGTCTTCTCATCTTCTTCTTCCTTCCCTCTCTCTCCCTTTTTTTTTCCTCTCACAAGGCCATATGAAGCAGAAGAATGGCAGCCGTTGCCCATTTTGGTGGCTGCTTTAGCCGGAATCGGCCACATCAGCCTATTTCGATGGCTGTTTTGGCCAGAATTAGTCGTATCGGCATGTTTCGGTGGTTGTTTCGGCCATATTAGTTCCTGTTTCTACTGGAATTGGCCCGTTTTGGCCCAAATTAGCGTGAATCTGGCCGAATCTGCGCGAATAAAAAAAAAGGGGGGGGGAGAGTCGGCGTGTCGGACGTCGAACGCCGCATTAGACTCCGGTGCGGCGACCTTGGAGCCGCGTCGGTGCTTTCTAGGATATCAAGGGTATATGGCTTTTGCTAAAAGGAAGGAGGAGATAGCAATGGTAAAGATGACTTTCACAACTCTATGACAACAAATTAGAGTATTAGCAATTAATACTGACTCTGTGTGTGTGCGTGCATGCGTGTTTTTTGTTTGGGGGGGGGGGGGTGGTGTAAAAACACAGTCCATGCCATTCATTACAGGTCTACAACACAGTCCATGCCCAAATAGCAGGAGTCGAAGAAGTCCAATACCAAGCAAAGGAGAGGGGGATTTCAAAGAGATCCTAACCGAGACCAAGCAGGCTCAAGGCATAATAACTCGGGCCAAAGCCCCTAAATTTGCTCTTTCATAATGGAAGACTTGAACTACTGGAGAATAGAAAGACTTGGGGACCGTTTGGCAATGTTATTCTAGTAACGTTATCTGTATTTTTTGGAAATACGTGTAAGTGAAAAAGTGTGTAAAAATACATGTAATGTTTAAAAATTGAAAAGTGTTGCATAAAATACTATACCAAACAGGCTCTTGTTTTTGAATATCCGACAGTTGCTTAAAATACTATACTATATCATCATCATTTTATTATTTTGATTTTTTTATTGAATATATTATTCATTTTTAGGTGGTCCACATTTTTTTTATGTTATGTTATGGTGCATTATATTTTCCTTTATTATTATTTTTATGTACAACTAAATTGTTTAAGTTTCAAATATATTATTTAAATTTCACATTCTCATAAAAGAGATTATCATGATAATAAAAGCTTGTAAAAAAAAAACACTTTATTTTACTCAAACAATTGATAGGCACATTCAAATATATAGCCAAAATTGTATTTTGGTATAAATTCAAATTCTCACTTCCAAAATAACTAAATATTATGTTAAACAAAAATCAAACCAAAGCTATAAGAGGGAGGAGGAGACTTGTGATAGAAAACTCAAAAACACACCACCAAATTGTATTTACCCAAAATAGTGCTATATAAAAATACAATGATTAATAATTGAATTTTCATCAACCTAAAGTAGATTGCAAGAAAGAATAAATAATAAGCAAGAGAAAGAGAGAGAGAATAATCACATTTTGAGAGAGAGAGAGAGAGAGAGAGAGAGAGAGAGAGAGAGAGAGAGAATAAGATGAGAAGAGAAGAGTCAAAATTAAAGATATAGTCATGACTCAAACACCAAATTATCCAAGTTATGCTATATAATAGAATAACATTATATTTTTATACACTATCTTTGTATGTGGTAAGATAACATTTAACAATCAAAGAAAAAAAAAATTATAACTTAAAAACAAAAAATCAAATTGCATAACTCAAAATAGAGTTCTAAAGCATACATAAATTTATCAACCTAAAGTAGAGATACAAAAAATAAAATATCCACAAAAAAGTGAGAGAGAGACTAATAACCTTTTTTGTGTGGGAAATATGTGTAGAATGGGAGAGAGAGAATAACAAATTTATAGTAATAGGATAGGGATAAAAAGAGTCAAAAATAAAAGGAAGATGAAGTGATAAAAGAAGAGTAATATTAAGGTTGAGAGTATTGGAGAAATGAAAAGGTAAAAAGGTTAGGAAAAGGTTGGAGGAAGCGTAACAACAAGATACAAAATTAATAAGGAGAAGAGTAAAAAAAAAAAAAAAATAGTTGGAAATAAGTGGATAATGTGGTTGCTGATGTAACTCAACAGGAGTATACTAACAATAAATGCTATGATTCAATTATATAAATATATATATATATATTTATTTATTATTTATTTTTTTTACGCTGGCATGAAATTAAAATTTCTATGTTGTATCAAAAAAGAAATAACAAAAAGTCAGACTGATAAGAATATGAGAGTTACCTGCATATTGCCAATAAGTAATGAGAATAAAACCAACCCAAAGGTGGATATTCCGACGGCAAATACTATCTCCCAATAAAAGTGCTTGTCGCAAGGTTTTGGCCAGCAGAGCTGAGGAAAATCAAAATGATTCAATATAAAATGCCTTTACCTCCTACGCTGTAACTCACAATGTGTTAGATCTTGCTATAAGTTGACAAGCCTTGATTTATATATAGGAACTTAATTAAGTAACCAAATTTTAATAGGAAAATATTCACTCTTGGGAATTAAATCCTATGCAGATGACATATGAAATAATATTTGAAGCGATGCAACTGAATTAAGGCAGTAGACACCTTTTCAAGGGAAAAAAAAAAAAAAAAAAAAAAAAAAAAAAAAACTAAATATTACCAAGAATTTTGTAATTCAATTGGTATTGTTGTGGTCTCTTTTATCAAAATGAACATATAGAGATAGGCAGGAAAGCTGCCTACTATTAGGGTTCGAATCTTTTATCCTCGCTAATTATAACAATTAAATTCTATATATATATATATATATTTACTTACCTAAGATTCCGAAAACCCCACCAAAAGCAGTAAGACAATTTCACTCTAAATCTTGTTTTCTCTAGTACCATTCCAGACTTGAGAGCATCAGTAAACATTCCAAAGTTGAAGTCCATTAGATTTTCAATCTCATCAGGTTTTTTATAAGGGCAATTCTCAAATACACTTGTTAAGCTTTTACTTTCTTCACAGTAAAGATATTTATGCTCACAAGCGGTAGAATTATTACAGTACTTTTGCCAGCATGTCCCACTCGTTCAATGGCAAACAAGTACCAAAAAGCTCCAACAACCTGCTTAATTTGTCAAATTTATTTGTGATCATAAAATCTTGCAAGTAATTAATGTTAAGAAATTAAAATCCACCACCATAATCAACTTACGTGACTGGCTAGCATATAGAGGAAAAGATTATAAGCAGCTCCAGCCCATGCTGTCTGAGTCAGTATCCCCGAGGTTCTTTTTACTTCCATGTATAGTGGATAGAGCCGAGTAATTCTAGGCACATATTGTGAGAATATTGCGAACTTCAACCTTCGCTTCATAGCTCGGCTTTTGCTTTTGGCAATGAAAACAAGAGATACCACCTGAAAAGCAGAACACATCCATAATTGTAAAACTGACTTTCCCTTGCACACCCAATTCTGTTAAATCAAGCAATTTAACACAATTTTAGCATAAGACATTGTTTACTTCTACATATATTTGATAGATGCATTATGTGTCCATGTGTGTAAAGTACCATTTTGAACTAATAATTGTCAAATATTTCTAAGCGCTCAACAAATACTTCTTGGTATTTCCATTGAAGACGTCCACTATTCAAATCCCTTCTTTCTCAACTATCAAATTATCAGAAAATTAAAATTAAAAATAATGGTCAAATATATGTTGGGTTGGGCCTCTGATATATAACCTTAAGACTTGTGGTACTCATCATATGGTAAATTTCCCTTGAGAGACTCGTTTCCATTATTTCCTTAACTGGTTTAACAGCAGCAAAAATGGAAGCCATACGAACTGATACACTAATTGCTAAGTTACAATTAGGAAAGCAATTCAATTACTATTAAACCTATGACTACAGAACTGAATGTTGTTATGAACACACATAGACATGTGTCTTATTGGTGAGCTTTCTCCTGTTGCTTTATAGTTTATTTGCAAGCCTCACTTGTTTTTTTTTTTTAAGGTGTAAGTATGTAACTATCCTTTTAACTATTTTTCAACCAATAAGTTGCAGTAAAAAGCTACATCAAAATGCACTAAATAAGATTTCGTGATGCTTCAAATTGATTGAATGTCCTGCATACCTGTGGCAATGGAAGAATTGACAGAATGTCAATGAGGAAGTATGTGGATAAGTATCTTTTTGCTATAGCCACCGGATCAGTAATCGTCTCACCCCTTCCAAAGACTTGAGAAGAAGGGGCAATAAATCCAGTACGGAACTGAAAGATTATATGAATTACATAAAAGGCATCAAAGAGTGATCGAAGAAAACTAGCAATTTTAGCTAGTCTTTCGTCTGTACCAAGGCATTTGAATTCGTCGTTCTTGCCCATTTCGCTCTCACGGATTATTGGGATGTAAAAGAACAAAGGGTCCAAGGCCACAGATATCACACAAGAGAGCACAAATACTTTGTTCCAAGTTTGAAGAAATTGACCCTGAGGATCAAGAATTGTCTTAGGAGGAGGACTGCCTCTTTTTTGGCTGATCACCTACATAAGGAATGCTTTTTGGTTTTTTGAAGCTTTTAATCCTCTCGGAACCCCTCTCAAATCCTTCCCCAAGTCTCTCCAAAACTCTGCCAACTGTTGTTCTAAAGTTTCTTAGATATAGTCCATGTTCAAAGTCATAATTCTGCCCAGAACTCAAAGATGGTTCTGAACTCTGATCCTTAAACCTGTATATAGATTAAAGTAGCATAAAGAGAGTGTAAGTAGCACAATATCAAATAACTGATTGCAATTTAGTCTACTAATAAGTTTCTTCCATAAACTGACACATCTGAATGGTCCCTAATTATGGAATTCTGCACTAAAACTGAATATCAGAGAACAACTGACTATTATTCAGTAACTCAGCTTTTTGCAACACTACCGATTTACCAATTCTGGTTTTTTTTTTTTTTTTTTTACTTCCTACACTAGAATGTCTTACAATGATGGTATCAAATTAGATTCCTCCATTAGGATATTTTATGATAGTTTCAAAGAATCTGACTTTTCAAATACCAATAAAACCACTAAAAAAAACTATTGCATGATAGTATTTGTGACACACGCACATACACTCAAAGAAAGCAACAAAGACACGCTGACAAAATTGTGTACACGAAATAAAAGCAACAGAAGGTGGGACTGCTAAAATTTAGGCTTAAGCAAACAAACCTGGAAAATTTAAGTCGCTTGGAATCCATTTCCTTCACCAAATTAGATGTCCAACATGAAGAGACAGACCTGTGATTTGGACGCACTTTATTTACCTTTTAAGAAGTACGAGTTCAAATCTGAAATTCTTTTCTATGCAATTGAAAACCCAGAATGTAAAAGTCGAGAGATAAGTAAAGACTGTAAGAGTAGCAGCTAACAAGTATGATATTAACTAACAATTATGGGACTGCCCTGTATAAATCATTGGAGCACCATCTCGTCAATCTATGCAGTCAGTCAATGAGTAAAAACTTTAAACGTGTAACATGCCTTAAATCACTTTCCACGTACCACAACCAATCCCATTCCAGTCAGGAGAGGACTATAAATTGACTATAAGTAGTCCATAAGAAAATGAGTGGAGGGTAGTGTTTTGGTGTTATATATGAATACAAGTAGGCCATTTTTTTAATAAAAAATAATGATCACGTAGAACCCACCAAGAGGAGAGTTGACAGTGGAAATTATATAACGAGTAGACAATAAAGTAGTGTACAAGGTGGGCCTAAATGAAAATTGATTGTTCAGTAAAATTTATTGAAAGAAATATTGTATATCTTATGGGTTCGTTTGGATAGAATTTATTTTATTAAAATTAAAAATTAAAAACTGAAAACACTATAGTAAAATAATTTTTAAATGTGTGAATAATACCGTGAAACCCATTTTTAATTAAAAAATTGCAAATTGCTGAAAAGTGAAGTTTATGAGTTCCGTAAACAGTACACGGGACCCACTGATGTGATAAAAGTGACGAAAAGTAGAAAAAGTGCAGCTACTATTCATGAACAGTAGCCACTGTCCCCTGCTACAGCTGACAAAAAAAGAGATTCATTGCTATCTAAATGTTCTCGGTATAGTATTGTTATGACAATTGTGAAATTTGTTAAAAAAAAAAAATTGTATAAATACATTATTTAATGTTAATAGTTTGGAGAGTTGTCAAAAGGACAGTACTTTAGACTTTAATCTTAAGTGGGGCCATTGAAATTTGTTTTCTTTGAACTACCGAATGTTGGACATTAGATTGCTATTTTAGAAGTAGAGAAATCTCCTTATTTATGCTAGGGACAAAGTTGAGATAGAAAATTTTTGTTAAGGTACAAGATGCAAATGTCAGGGGGAGGTCAGGGGGCCACTTTCCCTCTCTCGGCCTCCTTTGCCTCCACCCCTAATCACATGGTGCCTTTATATTTTTTTTCTTCTTTATTTATTTATTTATTTATTTTTATTTTTATCTTTGGATTTTTGGGGGAAGAATAATAGTGAGCCTCTATTTCAATCGTACGCTCGTCCTACCTCTTGGGCAAGGTTGTCAAATATGGACCGAACCGAATGGTCTGACCCAGTTACCGGGGACCCGTGCCCCAACCCAGTTCTTTAGCAAGTGAAAATGGGTCATGAAATAAATAGTGAAAAATGCATCCATCATAGAACCAACAAACTCCAACCCAGCTTACCTCTCAGGCAAGGTTGTCAAATTTGGACCAAACTGGACGGTCCAACCTGGTTACCCGTGACTCGTGCCCCAACTTGGTTCTTTGGCAAGTGAAAGCAGGTCGTGAAATAAATAGTGAAAAATGCATCCATCAGGTATAGAACCAGCAACCTCCCACCCATTTAAGACCTCTATCCAACACAGTAACCACTAAACTAGTTGGCTTCCTTGAGTCATACATGAATTATATATTCTATTTATTTTAATGGTACAAGATTAATAGTTTGCATTTAATTTTATCACTATTTACTTAATAGTATTTTCTAAATTTATTTTTGTTCAAGAATGATGCTTTTACATCAATAAATATGAATATAAAATTTGTAAATTTATGTTAAAAATGATTTTATTTTAAATTAAAATGCTTTTTATTTGAAAGATTAATAAACACAATTTTTTAAAGCTTGTTTACATTTATTATTTTCTATCCACTTTATAAAAATAATGAAAATTCATTTGAAAGTTGTTTTAATTACTTTATATTTTTTTAAGGGTAAATTTCCATATTTTTACACATTTAATATATTTATTTGTATTTTAACTAATATCAAATTAATTTTGATGTCACCACAGTTCGATCTCGATTGAACCTTGGTCCAACCTTAAAAACCTTAAACCTCTCCCTCCTTTGATTTTTTGAACGATTCGGGTCTGAAAACCATGCTCTCGGGTGCCTTTATTTCAATTGACAATATTCCAACCAATTTATTAAGGGTTCTACTAACGTGTGTCCTTAGGACATATATTAGTAAACCATTTTAAGAAACTTTTTATGAAAAAAGAAAAAGAAAAAGTTACAAACTTTTTTTACAGTTTTTTCAATTCCCCATAAAATGTTTCCAAAAATAGATGATTAATATGTGCCCTAAAGGCATACATTAACCGAACCCATCTATTAAATATTTGAATCATTCTCCTTTTTTTTGTATTTTTTTTATATAATATTTGTAATAGTATTGGATATCACAGTTAAACTTTGTTGTCAATTAATTTAAGAGTAGTATTACATCTACAATATTTTTACGACAATTTGACAAATTAATACTTTTTTTTTTTTGCTAAAATACTAGTTCTTATGTGGACTCATTAATAATATAATATCATTTTTTTATCTATCACTAATAATTTGCTACTTAAAATTTGTTGTAAAAATGTTGTGTTTCAAACTTTATTCTTAATAGTTTAATAATTAAAATGAGGCCTTACACAATAGATTTGTAAGTTTGTGACCAATCAAATCTTTTGTTGGTATTTATCATTGAAATCTAATGAATTTAATCGCTTGAACACTTAATGTTTGTTACATCATCAATAACTAGAAATATCATTATCATAGTGTGCACATCACATTTATTTTTTATTTTAATGAAAGGTAGAATTAAGTGACTAAAATTATTAGGTTTTAATAATAAAAGTTACTAATAGATTTTGACTTACCATAAACCCAATATGCAAAGCTAAACGTTGAAACCAAAATTTTAGAGAGAGAGAGAGAGAGAGAGAGAGAGAGAGAGAGAGAGAGTCACGCCCCAAATCCAAAAGGGTTCAAAGCATGAGAAATACACCCCAAAAGTACGTGTATATTTTTTTTTTTTGACAATTCAATCCAAGATAAATCATATTAAGTACCAACATCAAGAATTATCATAACTAGTCGCAGACCCATGCTATGCATGGGAATATATAATTATTTTGTAAAATGATATAATCCATAGTTTATTCTCTAAAATTTATTGAAGATAGTTTACTCCTAAAAAATTGAACTATCTCTAAAGGTATTTTCCAACTCTCCATCTCTACAAATATATCATTATATTATTTTGGTTTTTTTTTTTTTTTTTTTTNCATCAATAAATATGAATATAAAATTTGTAAATTTATGTTAAAAATTATTTTATTTTAAATTAAAATGCTTTTTATTTGAAAGATTAATAAACACAATTTTTTAAAGCTTGTTTACATTTATTATTTTCTATCCACTTTATAAAAATAATGAAAATTCATTTGAAAGTTGTTTTAATTACTTTATATTTTTTTAAGGGTAAATTTCCATATTTTTACACATTTAATATATTTATTTGTATTTTAACTAATATCAAATTAATTTTGATGTCACCACAGTTCGATCTCGATTGAACCTTGGTCCAACCTTAAAAACCTTAAACCTCTCCCTCCTTTGATTTTTTGAACGATTCGGGTCTGAAAACCATGCTCTCGGGTGCCTTTATTTCAATTGACAATATTCCAACCAATTTATTAAGGGTTCTACTAACGTGTGTCCTTAGGACATATATTAGTAAACCATTTTAAGAAACTTTTTATGAAAAAAGAAAAAGAAAAAGTTACAAACTTTTTTTACAGTTTTTTCAATTCCCCATAAAATGTTTCCAAAAATAGATGATTAATATGTGTCCTAAAGGCATACATTAACCGAACCCATCTATTAAATATTTGAATCATTCTCCTTTTTTTTGTATTTTTTTTATATAATATTTGTAATAGTATTGGATATCACAGTTAAACTTTGTTGTCAATTAATTTAAGAGTAGTATTACATCTACAATATTTTTACGACAATTTGACAAATTAATACTTTTTTTTTTTGCTAAAATACTAGTTCTTATGTGGACTCATTAATAATATAATATCATTTTTTTATCTATCACTAATAATTTGCTACTTAAAATTTGTTGTAAAAATGTTGTGTTTCAAACTTTATTCTTAATAGTTTAATAATTAAAATGAGGCCTTACACGATAGATTTGTAAGTTTGTGACCAATCAAATCTTTTGTTGGTATTTATCATTGAAATCTAATGAATTTAATCGCTTGAACACTTAATGTTTGTTACATCATCAATAACTAGAAATATCATTATCATAGTGTGCACATCACATTTATTTTTTATTTTAATGAAAGGTAGAATTAAGTGACTAAAATTATTAGGTTTTAATAATAAAAGTTACTAATAGATTTTGACTTACCATAAACCCAATATGCAAAGCTAAACGTTGAAACCAAAATTTTAGAGAGAGAGAGAGAGAGAGAGAGAGAGAGAGAGAGAGAGAGTCACGCCCCAAATCCAAAAGGGTTCAAAGCATGAGAAATACACCCCAAAAGTACGTGTATATTTTTTTTTTTTGACAATTCAATCCAAGATAAATCATATTAAGTACCAACATCAAGAATTATCATAACTAGTCGCAGACCCATGCTATGCATGGGAATATATAATTATTTTGTAAAATGATATAATCCATAGTTTATTCTCTAAAATTTATTGAAGATAGTTTACTCCTAAAAAATTGAACTATTTCTAAAGGTATTTTCCAACTCTCCATCTCTACAAATATATCATTATATTATTTTGGTTTTTTTTTTTTTTTTTTAGATATGATATTTGTAACCTAATAATGGAGGGACATGCCAACACAACATTAGATTTCTTATTTTTCTTCCCATGATGAGATTGTATCATATTTTAATTCTTCTAAATTTTGATGTGCAACCTTCGTACCCGTTACTAAATCCTTAATTCCTAAAAGTAATGTCTAATTAGTTGCCAACAAAAAAGAATAAGACCACCAAAAAAAAAAAAAAAAAAAGCAAAGTGAAGTTTTATAGGTTCGAATCATCATGTACAAAAAATTATTTACAATAAGATAAATAAATAAAATACATATTAAACAAATCTTACTTCAGCAAAATAATCAAATTTAATAGACCCTCACTTAAATCAATTTCCATCAAAAACCAAATTGTCAAATTGTAATGTGCCATTGATTCCACCCATGTCCACTATAGACATTTATCAAAACATGTCCATGTACAAATCACTCAATTGTCATGGTTCTAAATTCCCATAAAAATTCAAAATAATGCGTATACGAATTGTAAGTAAATGAGTCACCTATATTGCCATGACATGGTCAAAGTTGATGGAAAACTTGCTAAACTCTACCAATTGTTCTTGCCTCAGAGAAGATATCTATTAGCATTCCAAGTTATGAATTTCAAATGGTTATGAGATGTTATTAGATTGTATCAGTTGCTATGCCCCAAAAATAGCAATTGCTTCTACCTTCATTGGAACACATCAGCTATATCATATTGTGTTTAAAAAGGAAAGAAATAGCAAAATCCAAAAGAAATAGTATTGTTAAGTTTTGTCTAAAACTCATGTACATAGTATTCTACATATTCAAGAAGAGAAAATTCTAAAAAGAAAATCAAGTTGTTGCAAAAATAGCATAATTCAAAATCTAAAACTAAAAACCCAATTATTGTTCATGTACACGGTATTATAGATAGGTATTCAAAAATCAAGAACCAATTAGTTTTTATATTAGCACAACAATTAGCATAAAGCAAGGTACTAATGGAATTTAAAAATAATTTAGTTCTTTGAATTTCCTCACTCCTAAAATACCCAAAAATTTCTCATAAGCTAAACAATTCCCAAAGTTATTCATCAACCAAACAGGCCAACTAAGATCCCAAATACAAAAATTCTAGCCACAACACAACAGTCTACTTAAGCTATAGTACTTTGAAGAATTAGAATTTACTTTAAAAATTTAAATCAAAGAATATACATCCCTAAATTTGCCATGGTCATGTTCAGTTTAGGCCAAATATATAGGTCAAATTTGTTGTGTGGATCCTCTCTAGATTAATTCTTGGAGAAGTATATGCAAGTGAAAAACCCATAAACAACATTTCAAATCACATGAATATGGTCTAAGCATATTTGATAACACGAAGGATATGCATCCCTAAATTTGACTTGGTAATGTTTAGTTTAGGCCAAGTATATCGGTTAAATTTGCTTTTGTTGTGTGGATTTCTAGATTAATTTCCTAGATAAATAAAAGAATTACATGAAAAACTCATAAACAACATTTCAAACCACATGAATATTTTACAGATAAATAAAAGAATCACAATGCAGCACACTATGCAACTTTCCTTTTCTTCATGCATTGATTTAATAACCATTCATGTATTTCATAATCACCCTAAAGCTATATTGTTTGGTTGTTTAATATTCAATGTACCTACCAATCACTCAACTCTTCTACAAAAATTCAACTTTCTTACCTAAGTTTTATTTGAATAAATTTTCATTGCTCCAGTTAATTGTATACTTTGATATAGATTTTTTATTTACACTCAATGAAGGCCAAACACAAAAAACATAATCTTTCATGACCGAACAAATGACACTACGATTCTATCATCAAATTCCTCTCATTTCCTAAATTATTAAAGCAAAAGTTATCAACGTTTCAAGTTTTGAGATAAACTAAGGAGGGAAGTCAACGTTTCAAGTTTTGAGATAAACTAAGGAGGGAATCCTAGAAAACAGCATGTATGGACAACTAATATCTATATAAATGGTAACCACAAACCTAATTGAAGAATCAAAGTCATGGGTTTCGCTTCCCAGATTTATTGGCAAAAAAATTCATATTATGACCATCCACTATAAGCCCATCATATTCATGGACGGTAAAAGTAAAGAAATAAATTTTTTTTTTTTAAGAACAAAGAAACCATAGAGAATTAATAGCTTTATTGAATTATTAACCTCATACCTTGAAGAATGTTCACAAATTCTTTACTTAGTTATTTCAAGCCTTGTGAAGAAGTAGAATGTTGGATAAAGGGAAAGGTATTTTGCAGAAGCCAAGTGTAAGGAATAAGCTCCACCGCCATAGATGGGAACAGAGTTTCAAATAATAATAGCATGATTTGGCAAGGTGAGATTTTATAAGGCACTTTAGTAGGACATATAAACATGACCATGTTCCTATAATTGAACTGAAAGATATATAAAACAATCCCTACAGTATCTAAATTTTATTTGTTTATTTTTATTTTTTAAAGCCATCAAAACAAATTGCATTGTTCAAACATATTATGGTGCATATAGTCCTGCATCATACATACACATGAATTTATTTGTTGTTGAAAATGTAACTTGATCTAAAATATAACTCAATTAAATAAGATTATGCAGGATGAGAATGGTATTAGATATTATCTTAAAATAAGTAAGATTGCAAAATTAAGTAATTTCTACTTGGCTCAAGACATACCAGGAATATTTCAAGATTAAAGAAGGTATTGTCCTTCATCTCCTTAAAGGCTTATAATATGCAAAGATTAAGTGCTTATAGTGAGGCTAAATTGTCTACAATACAAAAATAAATATGAACATATTGGCATAAATTTCATGAATATTTTAACCTCTGTCCTAATGCATATGAGCCTATCTAATGTATATCCAAATGAGAAAGAGATTTTGTTGTGGCATAAGAATGTCAATGGAGAAATCAATGACTCAAGGTAGGTAATTAGCAAAACTGGGGAAAAAATAGAGTTATTTTACCAATATGAATTTCTGTCTCATGCTGTATAGCAGTTGCCCTCGGCCTTATTGAAAATAGAAAGGTACCCAAGACCAATTTAATCCATTTAATCCAAATACCCAAAAGGGAAAAAGAGAGTTATTTTAGCAATATAAATTTAAGTCTCATTTCACTGCATTATTTGAACATGGTAGAAGAGAGTTCACTACTCTAATATGTTTTAACGTGGTAGTAAATTTTTTTTTTAACGGTAGTACTCAGTGGTTGATCTTTTGTCTCAATGAGTCTTATGTAAAGGTCTGGAATCTTGAAATAAGGAACCAAACAATTCAGCTTGATCCAAAATCTACCAACTAAAAAGGGCAATTGATAATTAAAACTATAAAATATTTTTTGAGTCAATCAAAAAAACAAACATATATGTATCAAAATCACAAGACAAATAGGAACATAAAAATACAATGCATCCAATAATTTGAATTATCAAAACCTTCTACATCCAACTCATCAATTTATGAATTCAATTTCTAATTCACCCATGATCCAATTCTACACATCACATATGAAAATAATAATACATAACAATAATAAGAAAGTAATGAAAATCAGAAACCAATAACCCAAAACTAAAGAAAAATATAGAAGAACCTTCAACCTATAGAGGAAGAAGCCCAGGTCTGAAAACCCCACTAAAGTATTCATCTTTTACCACAATAAGAAACAGAAACAATAAATATATTAGTAAGTATATGAAAAACAATCAAATTCAAAAACCAAATGGAAGAACATGTCAGTCTCACTGTTCATTGGACAGTTTCTGTAAAGAAAAATGCATGTTTTTACTGTGTAGTTTTATAGAGAGGAACAAAAATAAAATAGCTCTTGGCAATATCCGAGACCTTAAACAATCATAAACCATGAAGTTGACTTAAACTAATGTAAGAGTATAACTATTGAATTATCAAAAAAAGAAAAATGCAAGAGTGAGTAAGACGTTTCGTCAAACACATGGTGTACATGTTCTTAATGGGATTGAAATAACAGTTTAACAACATGAATCCCTTCAAAAAATACAGAACTGAAGCAAAAAACTTCAAAATGATCCATTAAAAAAACAAAATCAACATTAGAATGTTCTATTTTCGAAGAGGAATCTGACTTCTCATTAGAAATTAAATAGTCTATAAGATATTTTTCAGAGTAAAAATCAAGCCACATACACATTGTTCTAATCATGCAGAAATTGATGGTCTCCTCTATGTGCTTGATCAAACCTGACAAAAATGACAATAGGTTGTGGTGCCCGAATCGAAAATCTTGTTGTTCAATTGAAGGCAATAGCAAGAGAGTTGTTGCTATAGCTTCCTTTGTTCTTTCAATCGTACAGCCAACTCGGTCAGCATCATTGGGTCTCCTGTAAACCTTTCCCAAGTCTCTCTGAGTAGAGATTTGTACAACTTAGTGCTTCTTCTCTCATCGCAGAGAGAGAGAGTCATTGGTGGAAGAGAAGGGTACAAACATAAAAAAAAAAAAATAAATAACAAAGGGTGTTGTTTGGTCTTTTATAACTACTGCCCAAGGGACCAAACGTTGTCTCCAGTTTATTATAGGTAGTTTTTATAGGGACTAAACGGGGTCAATGGATGATCAAAAAGGCAGTTTTTGAATGAGTAATTGTTCATTAAAAAAAAAAAAAGGGAATGTGTTGTTATTATATAGATGTTATTTATAGTTAAAACTTAAAAATGTTGTGAAACGAATTGAAGTAAACCGGAAGTTAAAATCTCAAAAGGCATATTGTTTCTTGTTTTTAAATGTAGACACGGCGCTAGTTTGTGTAGCCGCATGGCGCAATGAGGTTAGGTCAACAAAAGGTCAAACATTTCGGCTATTAGTTATTATATAGATATAGATATAGATATAGATAGATAATTCTATTAAAGATACTCCCAAAGTAAGTCAAATCTCTATACAATAATTACAAGAACTATTGGCCACAAAAAGAATAGAGGTCTAAATAAATACAATTATAAATCATTAACTTGTCCCATCAATGGAAATAAAGTCATAATCACTATAATATACAAAAGAATTACTCAAGCCTACTCTAGGATATACAACATCTAAATATCTTCATCACAAAAGTCCAGGCTTCATCAGTAGTTAGTCTAAGTACTACTAGCCACAAAAACTTGTCTCAAAACAATTGTTGCCTACTTTGAAAAGTTTGTAAAATAATGGGATAAAATAGAGCCCAGTAAGTAGCATAATTAATGCGGGTGGGGGAAATGCGAGTTTCATGATGATGAAAAATTTACAAAGCATGTTTTAGTTTGGGAAATTTCTAACTAAATACTGCAAGATCATTTTCAATAATAATATGAAAAGAATGATTAAATAATGGGCACAAAGTTTCTCAAAATAATTACCATGAAACTATATACTATAATTTGTGAGAACTAAATATATAACTCCAAAGCCATAAAATCCAACATAAGGTAATTTATCGCAAATATACCACACTACCACACAGACCGGTCAAGGGATCCACCCATTCACACTGGCATGATATTGTCTTCTCTAGTATGCAGTCTCTTGGCCCCATAAGTAGCAGCCTCACCCATGCTCTCAAGGTTTTGTCTCTCGCCCCATGGGCAGCAAGGAGAAAGTGTCAAATAGGACCTCTTTTGCACTAGGCCTTTTGGCCCCATGGGCAATAGCCTCACCCACACACAATGAAAGAACCTCTTTCATCCATGGGCAACATGGAAGAATGCATCATCCAAAGTAAAAGTGCACTAACCTGGATTTGACTCTGTTGTCACAAAGACTACGGAAACCAAAGCAGGTGATCACCGAGAAATCACATATGGCATAGGGTTAAAATCAAATAAAGCTCATAGGTTCTATGTACTTTGAAATGCATAGTTTATATCTAGGTAGTCAGAAAAACCTTAAATAATCAAAACTTTCTTAAAGTTTGTAAGGTTTTCAACTTCATTCTTGTCAAAAATATTTTCTATCAATTTCCCAAATAACAAGATAAGCATCTTTATATATTCTAGTAAACCATAAAATCCACGAATTCATTACCAAAGATTAAATCAAAGATGCTCATATTTTCCATGACAAAAATTCATGCATTTCCCCATATGCAATATTAAATATGATGCACTTTCATATATAATCATATATAGTAGGGTCACAACACAACACTTTTTAAGAAAACATAGTTTAAGTTTTCAAAATGTGTTTGACCCAAAAACAACGTTTATGCAACATGGTTATTTTCCAAAAATCCCATTAAAAAGCCACTTACTTTGTCACTTGCAAAAAGCCTAATTCTTCAAGCTCCAAAGGAGATTAGCTAGAATCTAAACAATATCAAGCAAACCTATCACAATAATCATAAAGCTTGAAATTGTATTTAGTTACAAATTAAGAATTGAAAAAAATAAGCACTTAATTAGGAGAGACTAGTATTTAGCCTCAAAAATAATATTTTCCACTTCCAAAGTTTCTCAACCAATTAATTTATGAGGCATAGACTCCCATTATACTCATGAATCATTCAAGGTATTATCTCTAATTAACATCAAAACCTCAACACTTTATAAGTGGTTCCCACAAGATTTATATAATATCATTAGGAGACCCATGGCACCAAGAATTAAAATATCCTCCAAGACTAACAATTGTGAACTTTAACTAGCTCCAAATAATCAATAAAAATTATATTCATCATTTATTTCACTTAAAAAGCTAAAAATCCCAAATCTTCACCACTTAGATAACTACCATTGTAAAAACTATAAATCCACTCATCAAATATAAACCCAAACATATAAACACATGAATATCACTTCCAAAGCTCATAAATCACATGAATATCATTATCAAAGCTTAGATTAAAATAACCTCAAGCAAAAGTATAAAACCCACCAAAAAGATTAGAAATCTTTACCTCAAATAAAAGGGATGAAGATCCTTAGAGATTCCTAAGGATTTTCTAGTGACCTTGCCGGAAAAATGATGGTGGAGATGGTGGTGTAAAATGGTACCGATGGGAGAATGTGGGAAATGAGTGTGTGTGGAGTGAAGGGAAAAGAAAAAAAACTGTTAGAAATACTGATTGAATGTATTGCATTTCTCAAGTAATAAAATTACATGAGTTCCTTTATATAGGAGGTAGAGTGTATAGTATAAGTATGTGTGCTACAAATAAGATTCGAGCAACCAGAGCAAAGGTATCTTCATAATTAATCCATACTCTTGTGTAAAATCTTTTGCAACAAGACGAGCTTTATAGCGCTCAATGGACCCATTAAAGCGAGTCTTGATTTTATAGATTCACTTACAACCAACCATAGATTTCCCAAGGGGAGAGTCACCAAATCTCAAGTATGATTTTTAGATAATGCATGAAGTTACTCTTTCATTACAATCTACCATAAAGAGTCAGTGGAGGCCTCATGATAAGTGTGAGGCTCGTGTAGTGTAGCAAGGGCAATGTAACAATGTTAGTCAAGTAAATGTACAGGAATGGATCTTACCCAAGTTGAGTGATGAGGTGGAATGTCTTATGCAAGATCTTCAGGCAGAGCAGGAGCAGGGGACCCAAGCTTAAGATTAGGTAGCTCGTCTTCGACCTGTTCATTAGAGGGTGATCTAGGAAAGGCATAAAAAATATTTGGTTGTTGGACAGGGAAGTCTATAGGAGGATCATAAGCAACTATAGAAGGAATATTTGGCTCATTAGGAAAAAGATCTAAGACAAAGGAGGTAGATAGGGAGGCATGGAAATGAGAAAGCTCAACAAAGGAGCGATGTTCCCAAAAGACAACATTGTGGGAGATACAAAGATGATGACAGACGGATCATAACACCGATACCCCTTTTGAGTTTCACCATAGCCAAGAAAACAACAAAGCCTAGGCTGAGGCTCAAGTTTGTTAGGCTTATATGGCTAAAGAAGAACAAAGCAGGGAAAAGGTGGTGATAGTTTGGAGGTGACCCAAAAAGGTGCTCATATGGAGTTTGATTTTGGATTACAAGACTAGGAATGTGATTAATAGCATGAACAGCATGAAGAGCAACTTCGCCCCAAAAAGGATCAGGAACTTTGGCAAAGAGAAAAAGAGCACAAACAATGTCAAGAATATGATGAAGTTTTCGTTCGGTTCTACCATTTTGCTAAGAGGTACCTAGACAAGTCAGTTGATGAATAGTGCCATAGGAATGTAAAATAGCTTGGAAAGCATATTGAGTGTATTCAAGAGCATTATCAGATCAAAAAATTTTGATGCGTTTGGAAAACTGAGTTTCAACCATTTTTGCAAAATTACAATATACTTGCAATAACTCAAAGTGATGTTTCATATGAAAAATCCAACTATGGCGAGAATAATCATCAATAAAAACAACAAAATATCGAGATCCACTAATATTAGAGACAGAGAAAGGCCCGCAAACATTAGAATGAATTAAGTTAAAGACATCAGTGAACATTGATTCAACAAACCTCTAGAAGTCAAGTGTTGCACCCAAGAGGAAGATGCGTGATCAAGTCGGGTATGCCAAAGCGCAAGGGAAAAATAGAAGAAACTGCAGCAGCAACAGAAATATGAGCAACAGGTGGAAGACGAAGATTGTCCATGGGAAACAAACACCTAACTCTAGGACTGGTACCAAACTCCTGTCCCGTCCTCAAATCCTGCATAGTATACCCAAAATAATCAAAGGTAATGCGATAATTCAATTCAGCTAATTGTCCCACAAAAAATAAATTGTAATAAAGGTTAGGAACATTAAAGACATAGGAACCGAGAGGTTCGAGGTCAAAATAGAACCTATATTATGTCCAAACATTGTAGGACCATTTGCTATGCGAATATTGAGAGGGTGTGGTGCAAGTTCAAGTTAAGAAAATAAGGACGAATGAGGTGTCATACGATTACAACAAGCAAAATCCATAAGCCAAGAGGAAGGAAACATACCAAATAAAACTGAGAGAGAAAAGGAATAAGATGCATTACCAACCATACGAATGGTATTAGCAATGATGATTTGAAGGTCGACTTTGAAAATAGTGATAGTGGATCCAGAAGACTTGTACTTTGCGAAGATAGGAGCCATTGGTTGGATACTCTTAGTATTAGCAACAGTAGCAACAGAAATGGAAACAACTTATTTGTTGCAATGATAACAAGTCTTAATATTATAGCAAAGATGTTTGCAAAAATTGCAAAAATGTTTGTTGGATTGTCAGGGACAATTGTTGCAATAAGAAGAAGACTTATCCTTATTCTTCATTTAAAAGAAAAATATGCAAAAAAAGGATTGTAAAAATGAAATCTACATGAAAAACTGGGTAAGGAGCACCTGGACTGCAAAAAGTCAACAGTTAACGCAAGTTATGGTCCACGATCAAAGTCAATGGTGGCTGACGCAACAAGTCAATGAATGACATAGGCCTACTGACATAAGTGGCTGATGTGTCAGATGACGTAAGCGGCTGACGTGGCAGATGATGTAAGCAGTTAACGTGGTAGATGATGTCAATTAGGGCTAACATGGCGGCTGACGTGGTTGTGATGACGTCACAGATGACATCATCAAGTGCTTCACCAGTGTGTGTGGCACATGCCGAACCTTATATCGATGTGTGGGACAACTCATCAAATCTTTGAGCGGCGCATGGGGGTGCATAGACACTTATATGGTGATGATTCTGGTGGCGTTGAGTAGATTGGTTGATGATCTATACGATTGTGTCTTTGGTGTTGTAATCGGAACTTCAGAATTGACAGATTCGATGAAGATTGTGATCTTGGCGGCTGAGAGGGATCTTCCTGCAGTGATGATTTAACCTGGAGTGCCTCTGACGGTGGCGAAGTAGTAAGAAAAATGGCACATATAGGTTTACTAATTAGAGAGGGTTGAGGCAGCAGAAAATGCCGAAGAAGACAAGACTGTAAGACACCAAAAAGGTTAGAGCAGTGGTTCTAATACCATGTTAGAAATACTGAATGAATGTATTGTATTTCTCAAGAAATGAAATGTACATGAGTGCCTTTATATAGGAGGTAGAGTGTGTAGTACAAGTATGTTTGCTATACAAGTAAATAAGGTGGGCCTAAGGCCCACAGCCTATTACTCGTTTACAAAAACAAAAAGAAAAAAAAAAGGGATGGGCCAAAAGAGAGTGAGGGATATTTGTGAGAATGAGTGGTGGGGGATTGTTGGGTTAGGTGGGGCACGTGTGATCCAATAAAAAATCTGACATTTACTTTTTTATTTATTTTTTATTTTTTTATTACTGGAATGTTACACACACACAAAGAGAAAGAGAGAGAGAGAGAGAGAGGGGGGGGGGGGGGGGAAAAGTAAAATGTTGTTCATTAAAGCTCGACAGCTAGCATCTATCGAGACTTGTAGAGTTGTTCTAGCTGTGGCTCGACAGTAGCTTGACAGATAGGGTATCTGTCGAGGTTTATGAAAAACAGAGTTTAAGTTCTGTTTTGACTCCAATTCGTGATTGTATGTTTGGGCTTTCTTTTCTCAATACCCTAGACATATAAAAATATTATTTTAAGGGCCGTCAAAGGTGGACACAAGTTATACAAGTGTTGAGCAAAGTTTGTTCAAGCAAATTGTGACCGGAGACAAAATTTGCCCTAGTTCATCTTTCTTGTGGAGAAGCTGTTGTGTTTGTACATCGTAGGGTTTTGTAACCAAGGAGCTTCACGATCTTCATCGTGTGATAACTGAAGAACTTTGCAGCCAACAACCTTCTCTAATTGGTGTTTGTCGTACTGGGATCCGCGCAATTGGTTAGTCACGTATTAGGAGCCTGGCATTAAAAGGAGAGATTTTCACTACATAAAAGTCCAATTAGGTATTGGGGTAAGGGTTGAACTGTAGATTGGTATAAGGTACTGAGATTCCTTTACTTGTAACTGCTTGTTGTGATAATAGTGGATTATCGGAAATGGTGACCTTAAAATCACCCGGTGGGTAGTGTTTTCCCTATTCGTAAATATATCACCGTGTCAATTTATTTTCCACTGCATACTTAGTTTAATTGGTGATTTGTTTGGGCTACCATGTGTTTGCATGTTAATTTGATTAATTAATAAACTTGGCTAATTAATCAATTAATTTCATCACAAGGGGTCAATATGTTTTTGCCTATCATCTTGTACTTCTCACTAGTGTTTTTTTTTTTTTTTTTGGTTGTACTCATTTTCCTTTGGCTTGTGCTCTTAAAAAAAAAAAAAAAAAAATTGAAGTGTCCCTTCATAATTATTTAATAAAAAAAATGTGTTACTTTTTTGTTTTTTTAAATGAAGACATAATTGTAAATTACACCAGCTTCATTTTTCATAATCTCATTTCTCTTCTCAGCCAAACAAATAAGTTTTCCATTTCTACACTTTTCCATCCTCCTAATCAAACACAAATGAAAGAAAATTAAATCTCTTCTATACTTCCACTTTTCTATCCCTTTCTCATTTTCTCTTCTCATAGTTTTCTACCCCTCCAACCAAACAAACACTTAAGCAATCACTATTTTTAGTGAATACATTTTAAACAGTTAAAAAGATACATGCTCTATATGACTCTATTGTTGGTTAGTTCTTTACCATAATGGCTGAGAATTTTTAAAAGATTTTAAAATTACAAATTTTGGAATTTCTCAAAGTTGATACTTATGTTGTGTGGTTATTGAATTTACGTTATTATTTTTTGGTAATATTAAAAATATATAAAATTAGATATTTTAAAATAATGTTATACGAACTCATTAAGTAACTAAATAATTAATATTTAACCATTATAGATGACATTTTAAATGACAAATGTATTCTTACACATTAATAAACATTTTTTTTTATGAAAATAAATTCTTTAGTCTCTAAAATCATTTCTATATAGTTAGTTCTAAGAGTATAAAAGGTAAATTGAATAAATAAATTTAGCCGCCATATTGGTCTCCTAAAAAATACGGAATATTCGAGAATTGACATTTCCTCCCTAAATATGAGAGTTGGGATTACTACAATTCATAAAAATTTAGATATTCATAAAAGTTAAAATTTTGAAGAAATTTGTCAAACAAACATTAAAAGTTTCTCAAATCATCTTAGGTTCTACATAAGAAGCATAGTAAATTTCCACCGTTGTACTTTATTGCTAGAATTACGTTTGATTGAAAGTTGTTATATAATTCTTATAGATGAACTTAAGAACTATGAAAGAAAATGGAATTGGGAGGGGGGGGGGGGGGGGGGGTGGGGAGATGAAAGTGGTTAGTTTTGTGAAGTTTAATGCTCAGTTATTTATTCTTGATATTCAAAAATAATATGTAAAACTTTATTGTTGGGTTTATAGGACTAGATTACAATGACTATATGTAACCAAAGTTTAAGGATCTTTTAGTGTGTTGAGTATGTTTTGAGGTCTATTGAGGGCCCTTTTTTAACCAGTACTGAGTACACGTGTCGTGCTTTGATACATTGGTGGTTAAACCCGAGGTAGTTCTTGAAGTCGAGGTTGGAACTCGTGCCTCCATTCAAACGGGTCACCCTTTGAATGTTGTAGAATGACTTATTTTTCCTTATAAAATGAGTAAGTAAAGACTAATCTTTTATTTCCTCCTTGTAATTCTAATACGGTACTGTTTTGACATTCTATAGTAGTTCCTCTATACCAATGTCGCGGTAGTGTTGAGGATACTCCTTGAATAATGGGCCTTTTTTTCCATTAGTGTATCATCCATAGACCTCCACGTATCAACCCTCAGTGCCGGCTGAAGCTATAGGCGAGCTAGGCCACGCCTAAGGCCTCACTTATAAGGGGCCCCCAACTACTAATAATATATTATATAATATTGCTTTCTCATCTGAAGAAAAAAAAATTACAAACAACCATCTCAAAAAAAAAAAAAAAAAAAAATACAAACGGCCGTACCAAATCCCATCAGGCCATGAAGGCCCGTTTCTCACCAAAAAAAAAAAAAAAAAAAAAAGGCCATCACCAAATCCCATCAGGCCATCACCAAATCTTTAGCTTACAGAAAAAGATTACAAACGGCAGAAATCTTCAGCTTGCAAAAAAAAAAATTACAAAAGGCAGAAAGAAGAGACAAGTAAGAAAAGGCAAAAAAAAAAAAAAAAAAACACTCACTCTCTGACACTCTCCATCTTGATTCTAAAAAAAAAAATATACTCTTTTGAGTTAGCTTACTCATCAATTGGTGTTGACAATAAACTTGGTGTGTTTATAGAACTTCATTTCAGGTTCTTTTTGTTTTCTCTTCCTTTGCCTCTTTCGTCTTCTTCATTGTTTGCTGCCAGAGTGCTGGCCCTGCTGGGGTTTTGTTCTTAACTTGAGTTTGGTTGTTCTTGTACTCTTTCTCTTTACTAGCACTGCTTTACACTTCACACCTTTTTTTTTTTTTTTTTTTTTTTTTTTTTTTTTTTTTTTATGTCCATCTGAGAATTCAGAGATTGAGTGTGAGGTGGGAACTTCACTCTTTTTTTGTTTGTTCTCTTACCTTTTTATTTCTTTAGATTTCTCTAGAATGTTATAGTCTTATAGAATGGTCAAGGTCCAATGGACTCACTTGGCACTTAATTTTTTTTTTTTTTTTTTTTAAGAAGTCCGATTTAGTTTGTTCTCTTACATTTTTATTTCTTTAGATTTGTCTAGAATGTTATAGAATGGTCAATGGTCCGGACCGAATGGACCCACTTGGCACTTAATTTTGTTTTGTTTTTTTTTTTTTATTTTTATTTTTTTTAAGAAGTCAAATTTAGTGGATGTGGATGGAAGTTAAAGTACTGTATTGATAAGTGAGATTTAGACTATACTCAGTGCTGCTGAAGCTATAGGCGAGCTAGGCCACCGCCTAAGGCCTCACTTATAAGAGGGCCCCCAACTACTAACAATATATTATATAATATTGCTTTCTCATCTGAAGAAAAAAAAATTACAAACAACCATCTCAAAAAAAATATAAATAAAAAAATTTACAAACAGCCATCTCACAGAAAAAAAAAAAAAAAAAAAAAATACAAACGGCCATACCAAATCCCATTAGGCCATGAAGGCCGTTTCTAAAAAAAAAAAAAAAAAAAAAAAAAAACACATCACCAAATCCATCAGGCCATCACCAAATCTTTAGCTTGCAGAAGGAAAGATTACAAACGGCAGAAATCTTCAGCTTGCAAAAAAAAAAAAGATTACAAAGGCAGAAAGAAGAGACAAGTAAGAAAAGCAGAAAAAAGAAAGAAAAAAAAAACACACACACTCTCTGACTCTCTCCATCTTGATTCTAAAAAAAAAAAAAAAATACTCTTTTGAGTTAGCTTACTCATCAATTGGTGCTGACAATAAACTTGGTGTGTTCACAGAACTTCATTTCAGGTTCGTTTTTGTTTTCTCTTCCTTTGCCTCTTTCGTCTTTTTCATTGTTTGCTGCCGGAGTGCTGGCCCTGCTGGGTTTTTGTTCTTAACTTGAGTTTGGTTGTTCTTGTACTCTTTCTCTTTACTAGCACTGCTTTACACTTCACCTTTTTATTTATTTTATTTTTATGTCCATCTTGGATTCAGAGATTGAGTGTGAGGTGGGAACTTCACTCTTTTTTGTTTGTTCTCTTACCTTTTTATTTCTTTAGATTTCTCTAGAATGTTATAGTCTTATAGAATGGTCAATGGTCCGAATGGACCCACTTGGCACTTAATTTTGTTTTGTTGTTTTTGTTTTTGTTTTTTTTTTTTTTTTTTTTTTTTTTTATAAGAAGTCCGATTTAGTTTGTTCTCTTACATTTTTATTTCTTTAGATTTGTCTAGAATGTTATAGAATGGTCAATGGTCCGGACCGAATGGACCCACTTGGCACTTAATTTTTTTGTTTTTTTTATTTTATTTTTATTTTTTTTAAGAAGTCAGATTTAGTGGATGTGGATGGAAGTTAAAGTACTGTATTGATAAGTGAGATTTAGACTATACTCAGTGCCGGCTGAAGCTATAGGCAAGCTAGGCCACCGCCTAAGGCCTCACTTATAAGAGGGCCCCAACTACTAATAATATATTATATAATATTGCTTTCTCATTTGAAGAAAAAAAAATTACAAACAACCATCTCAAAAAAAAAAAAAAAAAAAAAATTTACAAACAGCCATCTCACAGAAAAAAAAGAAAAAGAAAAAAATACAAATGGCCATACCAAATCCCATTAGGCCATGAAGGCCCGTTTCTCAAAAAAAAAAAAAAAAAAACGGCCATCACCAAATCCCATCAGGCCATCACCAAATCTTTAGCTTGCAGAAGGAAAGATTACAAACAGTAGAAATCTTCAGCTTGCAAAAAAAAAGATTACAAAAGGCAGAAAGAAGAGACAAGTAAGAAAAGGCAGAAAAAAGAAAGAAAAAAAAAAACTCACTCTCGACTCTCTCCATCTTGATTCTAAAAAAAGAAAAAATACTCTTTTGAGTTAGCTTACTCATCAATTGGTGTTGACAATAAACTTGGTGTGTTCACAGAACTTCATTTCAGGTTCATTTTTGTTTTCTATTCCTTTGCCTCTTTCGTCTTCTTCATTATTTGCTACCAGAGTGCTGGCCCTACCGAGTTTTTGTTCTTAACTTGAGTTTGGTTGTTCTTGTACTCTTTCTCTTTACTAGCACTACTTTACACTTCACTCTTTTTTATTTTATTTTATGTCCATCTTTGGATTCAGAGATTGAGTGTGAGGTGGGAACTTCACTCTTTTTTTGTTTGTTCTCTTACCTTTTTATTTCTTTAGATTTCTCTAGAATGTTATAGTCTTATAAATGGTCAATGGTCTGAATGGACCCACTTGGCACTTAATTTTGTTTTGTTTTGTTTTGTTTTGTTTTTTTTTTTTTTTTTAAAGAAGTCCGATTTAGTTTGTTCTCTTACTTTTTTATTTCTTTAGATTTGTCTAGAATGTTATAGAATGGTCAATGGTCGGACCGAATGGACCCACTTGGCACGTAATTTTTTTTGTTTTATTTTTATTTTTANCTTCATTATTTGCTACCAGAGTGCTGGCCCTACCGAGTTTTTGTTCTTAACTTGAGTTTGGTTGTTCTTGTACTCTTTCTCTTTACTAGCACTACTTTACACTTCACTCTTTTTTATTTTATTTTATGTCCATCTTTGGATTCAGAGATTGAGTGTGAGGTGGGAACTTCACTCTTTTTTTGTTTGTTCTCTTACCTTTTTATTTCTTTAGATTTCTCTAGAATGTTATAGTCTTATAAAATGGTCAATGGTCTGAATGGACCCACTTGGCACTTAATTTTGTTTTGTTTTGTTTTGTTTTGGTTTTTTTTTTTTTTTTTTTTAAAGAAGTCCGATTTAGTTTGTTCTCTTACTTTTTTATTTCTTTAGATTTGTCTAGAATGTTATAGAATGGTCAATGGTCCGGACCGAATGGACCCACTTGGCACGTAATTTTGTTTTGTTTTATTTTTATTTTTATTTTTTATTTTTTTTGAGAAGTCAGATTTAGTGGATGTGGATGGAAGTTAAAGTACTGTATTGATAAGTGAGATTTAGACTATACTATTGGCTTTGTATTAATATTAATTTTAATTTATTTGTGCAAGTTTAAAGTATAAAGTGGTCATATTAAGTAAAGTCGTAATTATGCTTTTGATAAATCAGGTTCTATTATTTTATACATTAGATTTATATTATTCTAGTTAAATTGTAATTTCTTTTTTATTATAGATTGTGTTTCATTTATTCATAAATATTTTTTAATTACAAATGTTTACAAGAAAATATCTATCTGCGTATGAAAAACTAAAAAAAAAAAAGACAGAGAAGAACTAATTGAATCTCAAAAAGGAGCTATGGACAAATTTATTACTAGTAAAAAACAAAATCTTGCAGAAATTTTGAGTAAAGGTTTCATAAATGAACAAGAAAAAAATAAATTTTAATTGAAAAAATAAATAAATTTATAATTAGATATAATAAAAGGCCCCGTTTAAAGACAAAGAGAAGAACTAATTGAATCTCAAAAAGAGAAGAACTAATTGAATCTCAAAAAGGAGCTATGGACAAATTTATTACTAGTAAAAAACAAAATCTTGCAGAAAATTTGAGTGAAGGTTTCATAAATGAACAAGAAAAAAATAAATTTTAATTGAAAAAAAAAATTAAATTTATAATTAGATATAATAAAAGGCCCCGTTTAAAGCTTTCGCCTAGGGCCCCCAAATTCATTGAGCCCGCCTTGTGACAACCCTACACATCTTTTATCCTCCAAATAACAATACACCATGATTATTGATCAAACCTTGCTAGTGGTTATAAGCATTTCAAATGCTTTCATTCCATGCATTTCAAAATTATTCAGGGAATAGTGTACAAAGACACATGCATTAATGCCACGCATTTCTTATTACCTAATGGGAAAGGTTGCCAACATAGATAGCAGTGTATGCTGGATTGTTTTCAGGAGCCTCCTAGCTCCTCATTGATATTCTCTTGGCTTCCATCTACGAAACAAATAAAACAAAAGAAACTAGCTGTCAAAATCCAGATATTCCAAGCCAATTCTAGCCTAGCATATGTTAAATTAGAGCACATGCTTTGGGATACAGCAAGAAATAATTCGAATTTAATGAAGCCACATAATATTTGACGATGCAAAAAATCAGCAGTTGAGCTTCTCGTCGTAGTGGATGGACAAAGCTATGATTGGGTTCGTCTTTATTGGAGGAAAACCTACAAAATGAATTGGGTGGAAGAGTAACATGCCGGTGTGGCATTAGCCAAACCGCCTCTGATGCTTAAGTCAGTAAGGGAGAAAAATTATAGAGAGAATTAACTGGAGAGTGATTTTTGTAGAGTATTTTTTGTGTACCTTTAACTTCTGTAGCCTTTTCTTTTTATAGTTGCGTGCCTCATTAATAGGCAATGAATTGCTATCTTTATACTCAACGACTAGTGTGTTATAAAATCTTTGTCTGAAGTTCACAGCTCACTCTGTGACTGTTGGTCCGTCTGTTACACTCTGTCATCAATGAGCGTAATAAATGCATAACATCTTCTCTTGGTTAATGACAATCTCAAATTAATGACGATCTTAAATTTCTGACTCATCAGTTGCCCCCTTATTTGAATTTTCGTCAGTCAGACGAGATGAAAACATAACCATCTGACGTTTCTTTTTTCATGTACGACGCATTTATGATGAGTTAATATTTGATCTACTGAGTGCCACGTGTATGTCAAGATGTGTTAGACGTTCAGACTTTCCTCGGTTTGCCCATGCACGTTTTGGACATTTATCTCACATTTGCCCCTCATTTTTCCTTTTCTTTCCTTGTTTAGCTAGCGTTCTAGGGTTTTTCTCTTCTTTAAGCTTTCTTTTTCAATTCTGCATTCCTTGGTAAGTTCTTCGTGCTCCTCTCTCTTTTTTTGCTCTTCCATGGTAGATTACTCTTTTGTTAGGGTCAATTGTCCCTCAATATCTTTTCTTTTTGCTTGCTTAGTTTATTTGCTTGAGATTGTGGAGGGAGAGTGTCTCAAGGGGGTTAGTCTTTTCGTGGGGGAGGACTGTCCATATAGGTTCATCCGTTCTTCTTTATTTCCTTTGGTTTCTTGTTCTGCTAGAGTTACTGGGTCTTTGAAAATGTCTAGGGAGGTTAGGTCTAGTGAGATAGAAACGAGGTTATCTTCGTCTGATAATCGCGAGATTCCCGAGGTTACTTCCCCTTCTACTCCCTACAAAGCTTGGAACATCCAATGTGCCCTCTCAGGGAAAGATGAGAAGCGAATTAGGGATAGGTTTCAATTTCCTAATTCGATTAGAATTAGGATTCCGAATGACAAGGATAGGGCCTGTCACTCATATGCTGATGAAGTTTGTTTCTACCGGGTATATTTTGCTGGTGGTCTTTATCTTCCCGTTCATCCCTTTGTTAGGGAACTCTTCACGTATCTACACCTTGCCTCAGCACAATTAATGTCTAATTCTTGGCATATTGTCATTTGTTGTATGGTGGTATGGATGTCTGCCAATGACGGGGGCATCATCAAGAAAGACGAATTTCTCCATTTTTTTTTTCTAAGAAAGTCCAAAGACCCTGGCTACTGGGAATTTAAGCCATGGGATAGGGCTTCTAGGTTAATACTTGACTCTCTACTGTCCCTCCACAATTGGAAACCAAACTTCTTCTTTATTTTGGGCAATGGTTGGGAGTTCGTCCCTGATGAGGGCCTAGATGAAGCCTCCTAGTTTTTTTTGTAGTGGGGGAACTCCTCTGTTTGGTGTGTCCTTCTTGTCTACTCTTTCTGTTCTTCATTTATTCTTTGTGAGTGACGATGATATATGATATACTTGCTTTTTGCAGTTCCTTAACGCCCTTATCTGAAGAAGAGATATCACAGTCGTGTTGAGAAGGGGAAAGAATACTTGGAGACCGTCAAAGATTTTGACGAGCTTATTTCTCCTTAATTGTTGTTCCTTCACTTTTTGGGTCCAGAACTGTCTAGTAAGGTTCAAAAAAACCTCTAAGTTGTGAAGAAAAGTGAGTGTTCCTTTTTTTTTTTTTTTTTTTTTTTTTTTTTTTTTTTTTTTTTTTTTTTTTTTTTTTATGTTTAACTGTGTTTGAATAGCTTATTTATGTCTGAATGACGTTCTTTAGAAGTTATGCTTAAATAACTTCTTGTTTAGTTGTGTTTGAACAACTTTCATTAAGTCATGTTTAAATGACGATGATAGAGGTTGTGTTTGAACAACTTTTATTGAGTCATGTCTGAATGAAGATGATAGAAGTTTGTGTTTGAACAACTTTTATTGAGTCATGTTTGAACGACAATGATAGAAGTTTGTGTTTGAATAACTTCTCTTTTAGTTGTGTTTGAACAAATTTTATTAAGTCATGCTTGAATGACGATATTAGAAGTTTGTGTTTGAACAACTTCTCTTTTGTTGTGTTTGAACAACTTTTATTGAGTTATGTTTAAATGATGATATTAGAAGTTGTGTTTGAACAACTTCCTCCATATAATATATATAACATTTTTTTCTCTCTATCTACCATGACGTTATTAGTAATGACAATGTTGCGTGATACACATGACTTGGAGTCACGCTATTGGAGCGTCTTTAGGTTAACCTTTTTTTTTTNTTCTTTCTATATATATATATATATATTTTTTTTTTTTTGGTAAGACGAAAACAATGTCTTTTATGGGCTTGTTGTTTCGAGCACTTCTTCTGAACAATTTCTTTGGGCCCGTGCGTTTAGGGCATGCACTTTCTTTTTGACAATGACAACTCTTTTTATGAACTGCTGGTATATAACTTTTTATAAGTAACTCTTTGCTGTGTTTAGATGACAACAGTGGTTGTCCTTTTGGATACCTTCATGCTTTAGTTGTGTTGAACAGCTTTTTCATACGTTGTGTTTAGACAACTTTTCATTGAGTCATGTTTGAATAACGATGGTAACAACTTTTTTACGTTTAGCTGTGTTTGAATAGCTTTTTTATTGAGTCATGAATGACGATGTTAGTTGTGTTTGAACAACTTTTTTATGTTTAGCTGTGTTTAGACAGCTTTTTTATTGAGTCATGTTTGAATGACGATGTTAGTTCAAACAATTGTGTTTGAACAACTTTTTTATGTTTAACTGTGTTTGAATAGCTTATTTATTGAGTCATGTCTGAATGACGTTCTTTAGAAGTTATGCTTAAATAACTTCTTGTTTAGTTGTGTTTGAACAACTTTCATTAAGTCATGTTTAAATGACGATGATAGAGGTTGTGTTTGAACAACTTTTATTGAGTCATGTCTGAATGAAGATGATAGAAGTTTGTGTTTGAACAACTTTTATTGAGTCATGTTTGAACGACAATGATAGAAGTTTGTGTTTGAACAACTTCTCTTTTAGTTGTGTTTGAACAAATTTTATTAAGTCATGCTTGAATGACGATATTAGAAGTTTGTGTTTGAACAACTTCTCTTTTAGTTGTGTTTGAACAACTTTTATTGAGTTATGTTTAAATGATGATATTAGAAGTTGTGTTTGAACAACTTCCTCCATATATATATATACATTTTTTTTCTCTTATCTACCATGACGTTATTAGTAATGACAATGTTGCGTTGTACACATGACTTGGAGTCACGCTATTGGAGCGTCTTTAGGTTAACCTTTTTTTTTTTTTTTTTGGTCATGTCTGAATGATGATGACAATAGTTGTGTTTGAACATCTCTTGATTTAGTTGACTTTGGTGGTTGTGTATTAACAACCGTGATGGTTATGACGATGTTAGCTTTGTATGAACAATTTTTGATTTGAAATTTTAACGACGGAGATTCTTGGGATGTCTCTCAAGAATAACTCCTGAGTGTTGCACATGTTTTTGCTGATAAATAACTCATGGATAATTATTGATAAATATGCATGGATAATGCTCTCGTGTATTATTGATCTATGAATGATGAAAGTAATAACTAACATACATACTGAGATGAAGATTGGACAACTTGAAATGTAAAAGATTCCTTACTAGTAGTACTTCTTCAAATGTTATATGTTCCATGATTGAGGCAGTTCCTAGCCATCTCAACACTTTAGGTAGTAGGAGCCTTCTCTGGAGTGATGGATTACTTTGTAGGGGCCTTCCTAGGCTAGTCCTAGTTTTCCTTGGGTTGAGTCCTTTGTTGCCTATGATTTCTTCCTGAGGACGAGGTCTCTTGTGTTGAACCTTTTTACCTTGACTTTTCTATTGTAGTATCTAGCCATTACTTCCTTGTGTTTGGCCATTTGCTTCATGGCTTCCTCTCAGACTTCATCAATTAGATCTAAGTTGCTGTTAAGCTCCTGCTGGTTCTTCTGACCTTCATAAGTTTTGACTTGGGGGCTCGTCAGTCCCACTTCCACTGGTACTACGACTTTAGTGCCAAATGTCAGTCTGAATGATGTTTCTCCTATTAGAACTCTTGTGGTCATCCTATATGCCCAAAGGACATTTGGTAGTTCTTGGTGATTTTATCCTCTGTTATCGTTGTTACTGGTTTTGCTTCTACCCATTTTGTGAAGTAAATTGCAACAATCAGAAATTTGAGTTGCATCTTCCCTTAAGGGCCATGGTAAGGATATGGGTGTCATCGTTTCTCTTGGTCTTGTCAGAACATTTGCAAAGTGTTGACACTTATCGCATGCTCTGACGAAGTCGAGTGCATCCTTCTGTAAAGTCGGCCAATAATATCTTGCTCTGAGTGCCTTTCCTGCTAAAGACCTTGCTCTAGCATGATTTCCACAAATTCTTTCGTGTATCTCACGGAGCACATAATCCGTTTCTTCTAAGTTAGCATATCTTAAGTATGGAAGTGAATAACCTTGAACTGTTTTAGACTCCTTAGAACAACCAGATTGGTTAGCCTAGATTAATTAGCCAAGTTGTTACTTAGTCAAATTATGCAATTCTAGGTTAAAGCAATCAAATAATCATATCAAAATAATAAAGCAGCGGAATAATAAAAGACACAATGATATGATCACCCAGGAAACCACACGGTAAAAACCTGGGGAGGATTTGACCCACCGATCCTCAAGGCAAACCTGAATCCACTATGAAAGAATCGAAATTCATACAAAAAGACTACAAGCTCCCCGCTCGACTTCCTAATGCTACCTACCAGTAGAACTTACTGACACGACCACGTGCAAGCTCCAAATCCACGGACTCCTTCTTTCTTGAATTCTTCAATCAGCTACGAGCACCCACGCTTGATATTCTTTAAACTTCAATGGTAGCAACCTTGTTGATCATCAAGATGTAGATAATATCTCTACCTTGAAAATCCTAAGTTTATGTGAAGGAAAGCTCCTCAAAGATCTTACAAGAGATTCACATAAACAGCAATATGAGCAACAAGGACTTAGAGAGGTTTGGGTACAAAACCCTAAAAATAAAAGGAGGCACAAGAGGCACTCTAATCTCTCTCCCTCTCAAAAGCCATAAAAACGTTCTAGGGTTTTCCTTATATATAGGAGTGTTTTACATGAACCCCAAGACGTTTAAATAGAGTTTGGGCTGAACTAGAACTCTGCAGAAAAATAAATCTGTACGTGGTTCGATCAGTCGAGTCTAATTTTCGATCGATCGAGCCTTATAGATTTAGTCCAATAAATCTGCAATCACTCGATTCCAGTTTTACAAATAAACATACTTTGAGCAAGTCTAAACAAGACTAAACATATTGTTTTGATCATGGTTTGCTAACATTACACATTAGAGTTCTAAATACATAAAATCCTAAATCTTTAGAACCTAACAACCTCTCCCTTTGGCAATCCGTGACAAAACACAAACTAAAAGCTCAAAGTTTACAAAGTAAAAGCCCATTACAAAAATAATGCTCATAACAACAAATCCAATCTTAACTACTATCCATCAGTTGCGAGTGTAGACAGCAGCTTAGTTGAATCAACCTGTATATTTCCTGAAACACTCAACAAATGCGTAAATGCATGTGTGACAGAAAAACAGTAAATCAACAAATCTGCAAACTAACTTTCCCCCTAAGTTAGATACATCAAAAACAATGTTAACTCTTGATACCACTTGAACATAACATTCTTGTATCAACTATTTCTCCCCCTTTTTGTCACGTATTGACAAAGACAACTCATACAAAAGTAAACAGTCACATACGCAACAAAGATAAGAGAAATAGAGAAAGAAGGGGACACAGAACAATTCAACTCTATAGAAAATAGAGACAGCTCCCCTTATGAACAACGCAAGTTAAAAAAAACTTTTCTTCCCCTATCAAAAATAGGAAAAACAAAACAAGTTTTGGGGAAAAATAAAGGAGGTGGGGGAAAATCAGCAGCAGTAGCAGTATCACCAACAGGATCAGGAACATCCTCACCAGCAAGACCAAAGTTAAAAAAACACAAACCAAAGTTAAAAACTAAGGTGAGGATACACATGAAGAAAAAAATATTCTCTCTTTCAATAAAATGCAAACACGGCACTATGTGATCCATAAACAGTTGCATGAGTAGAGAAAATATTTGCACATTGATTATCCATCATATCTCTTAAGAAAATATTTTCTACAGTGCACACATAAGAAATAGCATATACTAGAACGTACAAAACTCAAAAATTAATCAATCAATTTTTAAATCAAGTTGAGTACCCAATGTAGCACAGTGTATGCATGCTATGTGTGAAAACAATGAGAGATATGACTGCAAAATCACAAGATTGATACAAAATCAATGCAATGCATGTGAGTCCTAAACACAAATGATGCATAAAAAAATTTTGGTCAAAAACATAGAAACTGAAAATTTTTCAATTTCGATCAATCGAGAATCGATCGAACATCAATCGAGTCAGGCAGACTCAAACCTAAAATTTTAATCGCAATTTCGATCGATCGAAAAATAGTTTCGATCGATCGAAAATCTGGAAAAATCAAAAATTTGAAAAACAGAGCATGTTAATGCAGAAACTCCTCAAAGCACATTGTTTTATAAAAAAATGCATGAGTATGAGATGAAAGTTTTTCAAAAAACACTTGAATTTAACCCAGATATTCCAAAATCAAGATTTTCAATCAATTTGTCCTCAAAGCGCAAACATTATACACATTTTGCATTAAAATCAAGGAACTTTTAATCTTGGATGGCCACAACAAGATCACACACAATAAAATGTACCAAGTTTAGTAAAGAGTAACTTGTGTAGTGTGTGCAACTAGCAAAACCTTGAGATACATGTGAGGTGATATGTGAATAGTAATCAATCACAAAGTCTACACAATCCATCACATAGAATTTAAAAGAGACTATCACCTAAAGAGTTACATCCTATAACTCCCACATCTCCTAGAACAAAAGCTTGCAATCATGTAAGTTTCTTGTATTTTTGCCTCATTATTATGTGAGATGGCATCAAGCCTAATAATACACACCAATTTTATTTATGTGAGATGGCATCAAGCCTAATAGTACACACCAATTTTAAGCATTAAGCAATTAAGCTGAGGCATCACCTTATGTTCTTTTTGTGCATGTGCTACACTTTCTCGAGCACAGAATCTTATGATATGCACTAAGGTGTTCATGATTGGCTAGTGAACAGTGGTGAGATGGTTATTTATGCCTTTCTCAAAAGGTTCAAGTCCGACAGTCAAAGACATGTGACTTCAAGATCAAGACAAAGTGATCAAAAACTATAAACATCTTTCCCGCACAACATGCACTACAAAGTTTCAACTAGTAAAGTGCAATAATTAAGCTCATCCGAGCTAAACAAGGTACATAAAACTTGTTATGTAAAGATAAGGTGGCCAACCTTGATTTCAAATCCATGATATAAAATACAAAACACAAAAATCTTTTTGGTTTAAAAAATTTTATGTCCAAAAACAAAAAGCACACATTATGCTAAATGAATAATGCAAATGCAATGCATGACAATGTTTAACTAAGCTATATAGGGTACACAAACAAGAAATATCAATTTCTTAATTAACCTATGAGTACATGTACAAACTAGTACATACTCACACAAAATCAGAAATAGCTTAGCATACTATTCAAGTTTCTCCACAATGTCAAGCATGTTTTAAATCAAGAGAGAGATATCATAACTCATGTAATCCTCAAGAACAATAAAACAAGACACAAAATAAAATATTTTTGTCTTTTTAAAATTTTTCAATGTTTTTGGATTTTTTTTTTAAATAAAAACAACCTAAAAAACAAAACAACCAAAAACAAAAACAAAACATGTTCACAAATAATTGAAAGAATTAAATCAGGGACAAGTTAGCAACACTCACCTTGGAGAATCATTTCTCACCCATTTAGCACGAGTATTCGACTTTGTAGGTGAAAATCCATGAGAAGTAGAGTATATTTGAGGGATTACACCAATCTTCTGAGAGAGACTAAAATCCTACAAATTCCTTTCACAAGCCAACAAGCTCAAATTTTTTAAAAGAATATGGAACAATTTATATGGACTTATGGCGGGAGAAATATTATCACATATCTTAGATTGACATACAGAATGCTTAAATTTCAATTTATGACAATTAGGACGAATGTGACTAGAGACACCACAAAAGTGACAAACAGGAACAAATTTAAGAACATCAGTATTCCTAACAACAAGTCTAGTCTCAGATTTAGGTTTTTGCCTCAACAAAGAACAATTTGGTCTAATATGACCAACAACACCACAAAGGTGACAGGTAGGCACAAAAACAGATTTATTATGCTCTCTAACAGTAGGTTTAGACTTAGGTTTAGAAACTTCAGCGTTAACATTAGAACTTTCACCTTTGTCTAACCTAGCAAAATAAGCATTTTCTTTATTATTCCGCTTAAAAGGAGGGATATAAACTTTCTCAGTTTTAGGCTTAAGAGAAACATAAACACTTCTGTTATCAACAACAGGCTTGGTACTAGTCAAATTTTCAAGTTTAGTTTGAGACTCAACTAACTCTTGTTCCAAGCTTTTCATCTTCTCATCTTGAGAGGAAATTTGATTTCTCAAAAATTCATTCTTTTTATTAGACTCATCTAATCTAACAATCAATTCCTTTTTTTCAAGATTAGCCAATTTTAACTCTTCTTTAAATTTCTTAGCCATTTTCAAAGATTTAGATAATTCCTTACGAAGAGTTTCAAAAGCATCAAAAAAATCAACAAAAATAATAGTGTCCTTTTTATTCAAATCATCACAGGCATCAATAAAATCAGCAGAAGCATGAGCAGAAAGACACTTCAAATTATCCATGATAACAGGGGTTAAGGATCAGCTCTTAGATCAAAAGATCTAAAACAGAAGAGCTACCCGCTCTGATACCACTTGAACGGTTTTAGACCCCTTAGAACAACCAGATTGGTTAGTCTAGATTAATTAGCCAAGTTGTTACTAAGTCAAATTATACAATTCTAGGTTAAATGTTACTTAGTCAAATTATGCAATTCTAGGTTAAAGCAATCAAATAATCATATCAAAATAATAAAGCAGCGAAATAATAAAAGACACAATGATATGATCACCAAGGAAACCACATGGTAAAAACCTGGGAAGGATTTGACCCATCGATCCTCAAGGCAAACCTGAATCCACTATGAAAGAATCGAAGTTCATACAAAAGGACTACAAGCTCCCCGCTTGACTTCCTAATGCTACCCACCAGTAGAACTTACTGACACGACCACGTGCAAACTCCGAATCTACGGACTCCTTCTTTCTTGAATTCTTCAATCAGCTACAAGCACCCACGCTTGATATTCTTTAAACTTCAATGGTAGCAACCTTGTTGATCATCAAGATGTAGATAATACCTCTACCTTGAAACCCTAAGTTTATGTGAAGGAAAGCTCCTCAAAGATCTCACAAGAGATTCACATAAACAGTAATATGAGCAACAAGGACTTAGAAAGGTTTGGGTACAAAACCCTAAAAATAAAAGGAGGCACAAGAGGCACTCTAATCTCTCTCCCTCTCAAAAGCCACAAAAACGTTCTAGGGTTTTCCTTATATATAGGAGTATTTTACTTGAACCCTAGGACGTTTAAATAGAGTTTGGGCTGAACTGGAACTCTGTAGAAAAATAAATCTGTACATGGTTCGATCGATCGAGTCTAATTTTCGATCGATCGATCCTTACAGATTTAGTCCAATAAATCTGCAATCACTCGATTCCAGTTTTACAAATGAACATACTTTGAGCAAGCCTAAACAAGACTAAACATATTATTTTGATCATGGTTTGCCAACATTACACATTAGAGTTCTAAATACATAAAATCCTAAATCTTTAGAACCTAACAAACCTCGTCTGTACAGTACATCATCAATAATTTCGAAGCGGGCTGCTCTGGTCTATATCTTCCTTGCTTCTGTTTTATCTTCTAGGAGCCATCCTTCTTTCAAATAACGGACAATGGGAGCCATCCACTCGTCTTGTTCTTTTATCTTCAGAACCTGCTCACCCTCTGTACTTAGTTGCCCCCTTATCTCTACATATAGTTCGGAGGGTGCATTGTAATTGTCTAACAAGGTCAATCTTACTAGGAAGTCAGCTTTTGCATTTTGGCCTTAGGGATTTGTACAAAGTCTAGGCTGTCAAAGTGCTGTGAGAGTTGTTGGACAATCTTCAGGTACTTCTGCATCCTGTCTTCTTTGGCTTCATAATCTCCCTTTGCCTGTCCAATTATGAGGTGAGAATCAGCTTGGACCATAAGATTCTTTGCTCCGAGAGCTTTTGCTAGACTTAATCTTGTTAGCAATGCTTCATACTCACCCTTATTACTCGTTGCTGAGAATTGTACTCTAACTGCATACTTTAATATATCTCTTTCTGGAGATATGAGCAGTACTCCTGCCCCTCCTACTTTCTTCGTGGCAAACCCATCTGTTTGGACCATCCATATTTCCATGGGGAATTCTTCTTCCTTGTAGGGGTAGGTGAATTCTGCGATGAAGTCTGCCAGTACTTGGGATTTGATTGCTACTTAAGGCCGATATTTAATGTTGAATTGGCCCAGTTCAACTGCCCATTGGATGAGTCGTCTTGCTGCTTCTATCTTGTTCATCGTCTTTCTTATTGGTTGGTCTGTCATGACGACAATAGAGTGTGCTTGGAAGTAAGGACAGAGTTTCTTAGAAGCGACCACCAATGTAAAAACTATCTTTTCCATCCTTGGGTAATTTACCTTTGCTCCTTGGAATGCCTAGCTGGTATAGTAGATTGGCTTCTAGACATTTTCTACTTCTCTGATTAGTGCCAAACTTACTGTGGTGTTAGACATTACTAAGTAGAGGTATAACTTTTCTCTCATCACCGAGGGACTTAGCAATGGTGGCTTCATCAAGCACTCTTTTAACTTTGCAAGGGCTTCTTCACATTCGTCAATCCATTGAAAGGCCTTTTTCACGATCTTGAAGAATGGCATGCCCTTGTCCATTGCCCTAGAGATGAATCTATTTAGAGCTGTGACCTTTCCTATCAAGCTCTGAACCTCCTTCACTGTTTTTGGTGATTTGACCTTAATTATTGCCTCTATTTGTCTAGATTTTCCTCTATGCCTCGTTGGGACACCATAAATCCTAAGAATTTCCCTGAAGCAATAACAAAAACACACTTTGCAAGGTTTAATTTCATATTGTACTTACATAGTGTGCTAAAGGTTTCTTTCAGATCGTCCAAGTGGTTGGCTTCGTCCTTGCTTTTCACCAGCATATCGTCTAAGTATACTCTCATATTCCTTCAAATTTGGTGAGAGAACATACGGCTCACCAATCTTTGGTATGTGGCTCCTACGTTCTTCAATTCAAAGGGCATAACTTTGTAGCAGTACAACCCTTGGTTGGTGATGATTGAGGTTTTCTCTTGATCTTCTTCGTCCATGAGGATCTGGTTGTATCTAGAAAATGCGTCCATGAAACTTAAGAGTTTGTGCCTAGCAGTTGAGTCTACCAGTTGATCAATCCTTAGCAAGGGGAAGCTATCCTTTAGGTAGGCTTTGTTCAGGTCTGTGAAATCAATGCACATCCTCCATTTGCCATTGCTCTTTTTTACCATTACCTTGTTTGCTAGCCAATTTGGGTAGAAGACTTCCCTGATAAAACTAACTTCTAGTAGCTTCTCTACTTCTTTAGTTATTGCTTTGTTGCGCTTTGGTGCAAATATTCTCCACTACTGTTGTACAGGTTTGCACTCTAGGTTGACGTTAAGACGATGCTGTATGATCTTCCTATTCATTCCAGGCGTATCCTTGTGTTTCTAGGTGAAAACATCTTGGTTTGACCTCTAGAAGGAAATCATCTTCTCTTTCTCTAGAGTTAGGAGTGTTGATCCTATCTTCAATACCTTAGACAAATCTCCTAGGACGACCTCAACTTCTTGTGGTGTTTCTGACGGTTCGAAGATGGACTTTGGTTCATTGATCACCCATGTGTGGTTCTCCCTAGATGCTAAGGCAGCTTGGTATTACTCTTTTGTCAAAACTTGATCTCCTTTGATTTCTCTTACCCTATGGGCTGTTGGAAATTGACATTGCTACTCTTACCCTGTTAAGAGCAGGCCTTCTCAAGATTATGTTGTATGTTGAAGGGCAGTTAACTATAAGGAAATCAATTTCCTTGATAATCTGTGCTGAGTCATAGTTAGAGTGATGATGCCCCTAGGGATGATTCTATCCCCAGTGAAGCTCACCAGAGGAGAGGTGAAAGGCCTAATCCTTCTCTTGTCTAGTTTTATTTACTAAAACACAAGTAAGTAAATGATATCTGCTGAGTTTCTGTTGTCAATAAGTACTTGGTAGATGTTGAATTCTTCTATTATGAGCATGATTACCAGTGGATCGTCATGGGGTTTTCTAATGTCGTGATCATCTCTCTCTGAGAAGACGATATTAGGTTCGTCATTCCTTGGCATCTTCACTGGAGGGAGTCGTGAATGGACACTATTTATTTCTTTCTCATAGGCTTTTTTCAGGGACTTCAGCGTTTTGCCTGCCATTAATCCTCCTGAGATCGTCTTTATCTCTCCTGCAGGAGGTTTGCTATCTCTTGCTTCTCAATCTCTGTCTTTATTGTACTTCCGTTGGTATATGTAGGGCTCCATTTTCCTGATATACTTCTGTAACTTTCCTTGCCGGATTAAAGTCTTCACCTGGTCTTTCAAATGTCTACACACGCCGGTGGAATGCCTGTGGTCCTAATGGAATCTACAGTACTTGTTCTTGTCTCTTCTTTCTGCTAAAGAACTGATTGACTTCAGCCATTGCAGGGAGGGATCGTCCTTTATTTGCATCAAGAATTGCTTAATTGGCTTTATTAGAGGAATAAAGTTAGTGAACTTTGGCCTCCTATCCGGAAGTTCCTTCTTTTTTCCTATAGTCTACCTAACACTTTGTGTCTCCTTCTTATCGTGATTGCTACTTGGTCCTTCGTCTTTCTTCCTTTTTCCTTTCATTTCTTTTGCAAGCACTGCTTCTTCTGGATTCATGTATTTCTGAGCTATTCGAAGCTATTCCGTGACCCTTTTTGGTGGGCTTTTGATGACTTGATCTTCAGCTTCGTCTACCTATAGTAACTTCTTATTGAATCGAGTCACGTATTGTCTTAGTGATTCTTCTTTTGCTTGTTAAATGTTGAGAAGATGATTGTTTGGCTTCTTGTGTCTTTGCCCTCCCCCCCCCCCCAATGAAATGATGAACAAAACCCTTGCTGAGTTGTTCAAAATTTGCAATAGTTCCTGGGGGTGTCTTGTTGAACCATACTTTGGCTACTCCCTTCAGGTCGTTGAGAATGCCCTACACATCACCTCATCTGGGGTCATTTACAATAGCATTAGTGTCTTGAATGATTCAATGTGATCAAAGGGATCCTTGGAACCATTATATGATTCCAGCTGTGAGAGATGAAATTTCGATGGGAGGGGACAATTTAGTACTTTAGTGGTGAATGGTGAGTCTGTCCTTCGAATCATCCCATCCAAATTCTCCCAGCCTTTATCCTTCATGGCACTTCTTAATTCTTCCATCTCCTTCCTCATGTTGCGAAGCTCATTCTCCATCCTGGAGTAATCTTCTCCTGAGGTTCGGTCTCGCCTGTTGGCTTGGGAGTTTGATTCTTCTTCATTGCTGTGCCTTTCAAGTCTTCTGACTGTTCTTCCTCATTTTGGTTTCAACTGTATTAGGTTCTAAAGACTTAGGATTTAATGTATTTAGAACTCTAATATGTATTGTTGACAAACCATGATCAAAACAGGTTGTTTAGTCTTTTAGACTTGCTCAAAGTTGTATTATTTATGTAAAGTTGGAACAAGATGATGCAAGATTTAATAGTGCTTCTCGGCCTAGTTCGATCAATCGAAGCTTAGGTTCGATCAATCAAAAATCGGGTTAGATGCGTTTTTTCTACAAAATTCCAACTCAGCCCTAACTTCTAAAACGTTTCGGGTTTTATGTTTTTGCCCTAGGTATATAAGGAAAACCCTAGCCACGTTTTAGAGGTTGCTCATATTGCTGTTTTGTGTAAATCTCTTGTGAGATCTAGAGGAGCTTTCCTTTACACAAAGCTTAGGGTTTTCAAGGAGGATATGTTATCTACCCCTTGATGATCAACTCAGTTGCTGCCATTGGAACTTAATGATACACAAGCGGGTGTGCTTGTACTTGCTGGAGAATCCAAGAAAGAAGGAGTTCGTGGTCTCGGAGTTTGCACATGATCGTGTCAGTAAGTTCTACTGGTGGGTAGCAATAAGAAATCGAGCGTGGGGGCTTGTAAGTCTTATTGTATGAACTTTGATTCTTTCAAGATAGTGGATTCAAGTTTACCTTGAGGATAGCTAGGTTAAATCCTCCCTAGGTTTTTACCATGTGGTTTCCTAGGTCATCATATCTCTGCGTTATTTGTTTTTTCGCTACTATATACTTGATATGATTTTTGATTGTAATAACCTAGATTTACATAATTTGACTAAGTTAATCACTTGGTTAATTAACTAGGTTAATTCGGTTATGTTAAGGGGTCTAAAAACCGTTCAAACTGTTCACTGACATTCTGCGTTTTGGGATTCTATTGTCTTTTGCAGCTCTTCATTCTAGCAAGTCAGCTCTTCCACGTTAGCCAGGAGGGCTTGGATTTGTTGCTGTTACACAGCTTCTGGCTGTTGTGCAGATTCTGGCTCTATCTCGTACTTCGAGGAATTCTTTTGTCACTGGGAAAGATGGCTTGAATGATTAGCGATCCCCACAGATGGCGCCAAACTGATGATGCAAAAAATCAGTAGTTGAGCTCCTCATCGTAGTGGATGGACAAAACTGTAATTTGGGTCATCTCTGTTGGAGGAAAACCTGCAAAATGAATTGGGTGGAAGAGTAACATGCCGGTGTGGCGTTACCCAAACTGCCTCTAATGCTTAAGTCAGTAAGGGAGAGAATTTTTAGAGAGAATTGACTGGAGAGTGATTTTCGTAGAGTATTTTGTATGAACCTTTAACTTTTGTTGCCTTCTCTTTTTATAGTTACGTGCCTCATTAATGAGTTATGAATTGTTGTATTTATACTCAACGGCTAGTGCATTACAAAATCTTTGTCTGAAGTTCACAGCTCACTCTGTGACTGTTGCTCTGTCCGTTACACTTTGTCATCAATGAGCATAATAAATGTGTAATGTCTTTTCTTGGTTAATAACGATCTTAGATTAATTACGATCATAAATTTCTGACTCATCAATATCCATAACCCCAAAAAGAGTTAATATAGTAATAATTAATGAATATAGTGCACCTTTTAAAAACAAATTCAAATTCTGTTATACTATATCTCATATCTGAGTAAAAATGAGGACCAAGAGGCAGGTAGACTACAGTAATGGACACATAAAATTTAGTACATATTAAAGATTTAAAAAAACGAAAAAGAAAAATACCTCCCCATAACTGTTATAACACCACTTGCAAAATAGAACTTCTCAAACTTCCCTGTTCTTGCATTAATTTTTCTTACTCCTATTTCCGACTCTCTAGTGCATCCGGACTATATTCAAAATCACGAATCTGAATCACATATTAAAATAACAAAACCACTAATTAGATATCTTCCACCTAGTTGAACACTGAAATTGGCAGAAGTACAACAAATTCTATATGTTGATATGCATTTCTGCTTATTTCATTACTCTCTCTCTCTCTCTCTCTCTGCGTTGGGACAAAAGAAAGAACAAAAAAAATAAAGAAAAGAGGGAAGAAAGAAAGAATTAATATGAATATTTAAAGAACGTGGTAAAAAAAAATAGAATATCTGATGTAATGTGTATTATAAAATAATATGTTAAAATAGATAAAATAACTTTTTAATTAAACGTCGCTTTTTACTCACAATGTGTGGTTCAGCAAAATAATATACTTTCTCTTTTGTATGATAGGGGCACAACAGAAATAAAATAAATATATTTTCACATCTTCCTGCAAAAAATATTAAAATAGTGAATAGATACAAAAATTATACTTCATATAGTGAAAATAATTTATAGTTTTAATCATTAGTAAATAATCACTACCAACAAGGAAATTTAAACCAGTCAGTCGTAAAGGTTGAAAGAAATTGATTACAACATTATAATTTTAAGTCCTACAAGATAAAAAGATTTATTGTTTCAGAATTGATTGTAAAAGATAAAAAGTCTAAATGCTATACAAATCGTAATTTCATTCAATCTCATGTTTACATCTGCTGCGTGATCAGTGATTCAGTATCACTTGCAAATTTTTCATTGTGTACATCTCAGGAAAATTCACTAATTTGTAGCCCCTGTTTGCAATCTGCAGCAACTTCTTTTGTTTTGTTTTCTTTTTCCAGTTTGCTATTTTTACGCGCTATGGATTTCGGGAAATAAAAGCGAGACTAAGGGCCCGTTTGGTTTAGACCTAACTCAATTTTCAGTTTTCAGTTTTCAAAACTCATGACTCAAACCCAAAACTCATAACTCAATTCTCAAACCTCACTTTTACTCAAAAATTGCAAAACTCTTGTTTGACTCAGTTTCCAGCTACATATTTCTACAACTTATCTCCAAAACTGTGTACCCCACCCACTGCCACTACCCCATGCAATACTATTACTACCCGCGTCTTATTAACAAAAAAAAAAAATCTTCCACCTTTAGTTTCCCATGCATCCTCCCACCTTTCTCTAACTCTCCATCTTTTCTATCAATTTTTTTTTTTTTTGTCTATCTCTTTCTCTGTTTCTCCCCTCTTCACTCTATATTTGATTTTTTTTCCCACTCTTCTCAATTTCTTTCTCAGCTTTCTCTGTTTCGCCCCTCTTCAATTTGTGTTTGATTTTTTTTTTCTCTAACCTCCAAATCCCTAAACCAACTCTCCAAATCCACCACTCTCCGCCGATCCTTCGACGCTTCCAGATCCTTTGAAAACCTCCCCATCCCGTTCCACAACACTATAGATGACCACCCATATGCCCATTTCATCTACGCCCCTTCACAGATTTTCCCTTCTTCTTCACAACCCTAGTGCCAATCATGGGGTTCGCTGGGTTTTAGCATCTCAGCGAGTCGACTCGGTGTGGAACCGGTGAGTTTGGTGGACGAGTTGGGGCACAGCGTGTTTGGGTGTGATTGCGAGAGGTGTGACGATGACGACCCAGATGGATGTCCTTGTTTTTCTGAGATGGATGAGTTGGATACAGGGAACGAGTGCGGATCGAGTTGTGGGTGTGGGTTGGAGTGTGAGAATCGATTGACTCAGCGAGGTGTTTCGGTTGGGGTTGGGTTATGGTGGAGATCGGTGCTGGGTTGGTGTTTCGGTGGTGTGGATTGGCGTTGGGTTAGTGTGGATCAGTGCTGGGTTTGTGTGGATCGGCACTGGGATTGTTGTGGTGGTGCTGTGGTGGCGCTGGGATTGTTGTGGTGATGCTATGGTTGTTTACAACGGTAGCTCTGAACTGACGGGACAACACACAAGTGCTGGGTCCCACTGAGTCCGAATATTTACAGCAATGCCACTGAGTTATGTAACTCAGAAACTGAAAACACCAATTTGGTGTTTTCAGTTTTCTGCACTGTAGCTCAACTCAAATTGAGTTTGAGTTATAAAAACATGGAGAGAAAATCAAGCCAAACACAAGGTTTTCAGTGGGTCCCATGCCAATTTTCAGTTTGAGTGATGAGAACTCAGTTTGAGTGATGAAAACAGCCTAATCCAAACGGGGCCTAAAACTTCAATATGCATTATTATTTAATAATATTTTAGGAGTTTGTATTAAAAATTGATATTATTTATCTCAAAGCAATTATAAATGTGTTATTTTAGTAGGCTTTCGGTTAGCTAAATTGGTAGAGTCTATTATCATCGAACAAGAGATTTAAGATTTAAACTCTGTCTACACAAAAAAGGAGCTCTCGTCTTAAGCTAATGATAAAAGCAATCATCATAAAGTTATAGTCATAAGTTTAAATTATATTGTATCTATAAATAAAATAAAGGTGATATTTCCTCGTGACATCAATTTACATTTTATAAATTTTATTAAGTGTTTGTCTATCTTATGATACATAATACGATAAGCGATACAGAAAATCAAAAATTGATTCACAATACAATTTACGTTTGACAACTATGGTTGGAGTAGAGAGATTTAAATTCAGAATGTCTCTATTGTAAAAACTTGGTTTCTCCTAGCCATTTTCTTTAAAAATTGAAAAGAATGAAATAAATTTTCTATATATATATATATATATGAGTAAGACTAAGCTACAGTATTTAGGTGTTGTTCCTTAGGTTCCTCTCTTAAAATTTTACCATGTGAATTTTTTCTCATGGGATGAAAGTATATTTTTTTATTAAGTAGTCGCATGGCTCAATCTTAAGTGGAGAACTTAAGGAACAACACTTCAAGTATTGTACATAAGTTTATATATATATGGTAAGACTTAGGTATAATACGTAGGTACTGTTCTTTTAATTCTATCTTTTAAGATTCTGTCATATCGCTTTTTTCTCATAGGATGAAAGTATAGTTTTTAGTTACGTAACCACATGACAGAATTTTAAAATAGGAACCTAAGGAACAACACCTAAGGTACTGTCCATAAGTTTTATCTATATATCTATACTATTAATAAGATTCCTCTGTTTCGTCTTTAATTTTTGGTGTACCAATATATCCTTATACAAATTCTAAAATAACATACCCTTTAGTTTAATTTGTTTTGCTACAAAAAAGCTAAAAAGGGTAAAACAATAATACTATCTCATGTACAAAAGAAAAGAAAAGAAAAGAAACCTTTATTCTCACCACCCATTTGTATTCAAATGTCTGATTCCTATCTGCATTTGTTATCTATTTGAATTCAAATACTTCAATTGTCTTTAAAAAAAAAATTACAAAATTACTTCTTCCAAAAAATGTTCAAAGAGTAATACTATCTCACATACAAAAAGGGGGAAAACCGTTATTCTCATCACTCATTTGTATTTAAATGTCTGATTTCTATCTTCCTTTATATATATATATATATATATATCTATTTGTATTCAAATAATTCAATTATCTTTACTAAAAAAAAATTACTTATTAAAAAAGAAACTCACTACTTCATGTAAAAACTACTCATTCTTATCCTGAAATTTCTCTACTGGTTTTTTTTTTTTTTAATTATTTAAAACATTCCAAATTTTTTGTAATCCAAATTCTATACAGTTATCACAAATCCCCATTCCATCCACGCTAACATATATCATCTTTCTTTTGTTTAAATCTCTTTTTATTTATTTATTTAATTTTTTACTTTTCACAATTCTTATCCTAATCAATAAATTCAAATGTCCCATTGAATTTCAACTCCTTACGGTTCTCTATCTTATTTTTAAACAATATTCCACGTTACCTCACCTCTTTATTTTAAAAAAATATATATACATGGTTATTTATATATCACTTTTAAATATTAGTATAACACTAAACTAAAATATAAATAAATAAAAAAGAATATAATTGCATGTGCAAAGCACGTGTGATGAGTCTAATATATATATATATAATCACATTAAAATGGAGGGATGATATGAATCCAAAGATTCTTATGGAATTGAAGTAGTTCTTCAAGGGAAGGGAGCAATTTGCTTAACATCTATGATGTGCCTCTTTGCAATGAGCTATAGCCTCTTATAGTACAATTCCCTTCCCAATTACAGTCTGTTATAACAAGTATTGGCTAACTAATTATCCTAAATTTCAATCTCAATACAATGCCAGCTCAGCAGGCAAGGCTAACCATTGCAACCAACTATCATCACTTACCAATTCGGGAGATTATAACTCCTATCAACGCACTATTCCTATCAAGAGAGAGGGAATTCATTTCAAGTCTAAGATTCTAGCAGCTTACTGAAATATCACATTATTTAAAATTTTAAATAAAGTAAAATTAGATAAATTTTTAATATTTAACCTAAACCATTAAATTGATTAATTTTTGTTAACGTGTAATGGGCCCACCTTGTTTACTTGTATATCACACATACTTATATTACATACTCAACATACTATGTAAAGGCACTCATGTATATTTTATTACTTAAGAATTACAATAAATTCATTCAGTATTTCTACTATGGTGTCAGAGCCACTGCTCTGACTTTCTTCTGTCTTGTAGTCTTGTCTTTGTTGGTATTCTCTGCTACCTTATCTTCTCTATTCGGTAAACCTTTTCGGTGCTCTCTCCTGACTATTCCACTGCCGTCAAAGGTCCTTAGGTTGAATCTTTGTCACCAGAAGCTCACTCTCCGCCACCAAGACCACTGCCTTTGTTGGATTTGTCCCTCTAAACCTACGATTAAGATATAAGACATATCATCGTATAGATCATCAATTGATCTACTCAACACTGCCAGAATCATCCTCATCGGACACGCCGGATAAACATTCAGCGAGTTTCCTCTACGCCACTAGAAATCCTACTGATATCATCTAGCTCATCTGCTGACGTCACCTACAAACGTCATCTGCCATGCCAGCCCTAGTTGACTCACCTGCTGACATTATCTTCCATGTCAACCCCAGCTAACTCACTTGCTGACGTCATCTGCTTATTATGCTGACATCATTTTCAATTGACTTGGACCGATGGTTTATCGTTGACTTTCTACTATTTGACAGTTGACTTTTTGCCAAAGTTGACTTTTTGCAATTTGGGTTCTTTTTACCTAGTTTTTAGATTTCATTTTTGCATATTTTGCTTCTAAATGAAGTAAAAGGACATGTCTTTTTCTTATTGCAACCATCGTTGTCGACAATCTAACAAACGTTTTTGCAATTTTTGCAAACATCTTGACCATAATATTGAGACTTGCTATCATTGCAACAAATAAGTTGTTTGCATTTCTACTGCTACTGTTGCTAACATTGAGAGTATTCAACCAATGGCTCCCATCTCAGTAAAGTTCGCGTCTTCTAGATTCACTATTACCATTTCCATAGTAGACCTTCAAAACATCATCATTAATACCATTCGTATGGTTGGTAATGCATCTTATTCTTCTTCTCTCTTAATTTTATTTAATATGTCTCATTCCTCTTAGCTTATGGATTCTGGTTGTTGTAATCACATGACACCTCACTCGTCCTTATTTTCTCAACTTGAACCTACACCACACCCTCTTAATATTCGCACAGCAAATAGTTCCACAATGTTTGGTCATAATACAGGCTCAATGTCGATGTCCAACCTCTCTGTTCCTATGGTCTTTAATGTTCTTAACCCTTCTTACAATTTATTTTCTATGGGACAATTAGTTGAGTTGAGTTATCGCATTACTTTTGATTATTCCGGTGTACTGTGCAGGATCTCAAGAAGGGATAGGAGCTTGGGATTGGTCCTAGATTTGGGCATATGTTTCTTGTGGACAATCCTTGTCTTCCACCTATTGCTCCTATTTCGGTTGCTACTGCAACTGTTGCAACTGCAACTGTTGCAACTGCAACTGTTGCAATTTCTTCTATTCCTTCCCTTGTACTTTATCATGCCCGACTTGGTCACGCATCTTCCTCTCGGTTATAACACTTGGCTTTTAGAGGTTTGTTAGGTTCTATGTCCAATGAAAATTTAGATTATGTTTCATGTCAATTAGGAAAATAACCAACTTTGCCTTTCAATACTAGTGAACCAATGTCCACTGATGTTTTTAACCTAATTCATTCTAATGTTTGAGGGTCTTCCTCTATCTCTAGTATTGGTGGATTTCGATATTTTGTTATTTTTGTTGATAATTATTCTTGCTATAGCTAGTTTTTTCATATAAACATCGTTTTGAGTTATTGCAAGTATATTGTAATTTTGCAAAAATGGTTGAAACTAAGTTTTCCAAACACACCAAAATTTTTTGATCTGATAATGCTCTTGACTACGCTCAATATGCTTTCCAAGCTATTTTGCATTCCTATGGCACTATTCATCAACTAACTTGTCTAGGTACCTCTCAGCAAAATGGTAAAGTTGAACGAAAACTTTGTCATATTCTTGACACCGTTCGTGCTCTCCTTCTCTCTGCCAAAGTTCCTACTCCTTTTTGGGGCGAGGCTACTCTTCATGCTATTCATGCTATTAATCACATTCCCAGTCCTGTCATCCAAAATCAAACTCCATATGAGCACGTTCTTGGGTCACCTCTAGAGTATCACCACCTTCGCTTCTTCGGTTTTGCCTATTTCATTCTTCTTCAGCAACATGAGTTTAACAAACTTAAGCCTTGGTCTAGGATTTGTTAGTTTCTTGGCTATGATGAAACTCAAAAGGGGTGTCGGTGTTATGATACTGTCTCTCATCATCTTCGTATCTCTTACAATGTTCTCTTTTGGGAACATCACTCTTTTATCGAGCTCTTTCACTTTCGTGCCTCCCTATCTACCTCCTCTGTCTTAGATCTTTTTCCAGACTGGCCATATATTCCTTCTATAGTTGCTCCTAATCCTAGTATAGACTTCTTTGTCCAACCACTAGATATTTTTGATGCCTTTCCTGGATCACCCTTTAATGAACAGGTGGAAGATGAATAGGTTGAATACGAGCTACCCAACCCTGAGCTTGGGTCCCCTGCTCCTGCCCTACCTAAAGATCTTGCACAAGACATTCCACCTCATCACCCAAATTGGGTAAGATCCATTCCTGCACATTTACTTCACTATCATTGTTACACTGCCCTTACTACACTACACGAGCCTCACACCTATCGTGAGGCCTCCACTAACCCTTTATGGCATATTGCAATGAAAGAGAAACTTAATGCATTATCTAAAAACCATACTTGAGATTTTGTGACTCTCCCCCCTAAGAAATTTGTGGTTGGTTGTAAGTGGATCTACAAGATCAAGACTCATGCTAATGGGTCCGTTAAGCGCTATGAAGTCTCGTTTTGTTGCAAAATGTTTTACACAGGAGTATGAGATTGATTATGAAGAGACATTTGCTCTGGTTGCTTAAATCTCATCTGTTCGTGCCCTTTTAGCTATTGTCACTACCAGTTAATGGGACTTTTTTTAGATGGATGTCAAAAATGTCTTTCTTAATAGGAATTTAAGTGAAGAAGTTTATATGCAATCTCTTCCTGGTCTCTCTATAGAACCAAAAAAGGTTTGTCACATTCGATGTTCTCTTTATGGTCTTAAACAAGCTTCACGAGCTTGGTTTACTAAGTTCAGCTCTACCATCTCTCGTTTGGATTACATTGCCAGTCATTAATGTGTAGGTTACTTTGATATATCAAGAGTAAGATCTAAAGACATGATCAAAACTTCAATATGTTGGGCAGCCACATTTAATATTGAAGAAACATATATTCTCAAGATGGATTTCATAATCTCTTAACGGAGGTATAAAATATTCCCTTGAGATAATTTTAGTAAGAAGTTACAAAGTATATATTTATGAAATTGGATTTCATAAATATAACAATTTCATAAATATATGATGAATAACTTAAAAGATTAAACCGGATACTCAAGGATTAAGATATAGTAATCTTTAAAATGATAGTTATCATTCTTGACTTTGTATTACTACGAATATTTTTATCAAAAAGTTGAATGTATAATAAAGTATTGAGATATAATTTATTAATAAGGCTTAGAGTGCAATTATATTTATATAGTGGTATTAAATATAATTAATGGTAATTTTGAGTTTGTCAAGAGCAAGGTTTTCAGACCCTGACCGGACCGGGAGGTTGGACCGTGAAAACCGAGAACCGGGATGAAAACTGATTTTTTAAGCATAAAGAACTAGATATTTTGTTAATTCCGTGAACCTCTAAAACCGAGGTTGGACCGCATGAACCGGTGGTAAGAACCGTGCGGTCCAACCCCTTAGCAATTTTATTATTATTATTATTATTATTATTTTTTTATAAAAACAACTTAACACAATTTTATTTTACTTAATTAAATTATCCATCTCTTACAAGGAATAAAAAGAAAATTATAATTAAAATCCTTCAAAGATATTCAACTTTACTTCAAAAATTCATCATAAATTTTAATGTTTTCATGGTTATTATTTCATTTTATTAACTTTCATATTTAATTATTAAATATATGCTTGAAAATCATTAAATTTCCCTCACATATATAGATATATTAGTCAATTTTTCTAGTTTTATAAATTTAATATCTATATTTAGGCTTTAATTATTTATTAAATTAATTATGATGTCATCAGGGTTCGACCTCAGTTCGACATCAAAAACCTTAAACTTCTCACTTTTACTGTTCAATGAATGGTCTTGGTCTGAAATCCTTGGTCAAGAGTTGACATAAAAGCCCAAAACCCATTGGAGCTAGTCTTATTTGTCTCTTTTGGTCCTACTCCAAGCCACACACTAAAACCCAATTGGGATGGCCCAAAAGGCTAACCCAATTAGATAATCAGTTATTTATTAAATACTTATAAGAAGGAAATAGAAGAAGTATTTTCTGTATGAGTATATGGGATGTGTGTAAGCCACTCTCTTATTCCTCTTGAACAAATATGTATAAACTGATTGAGAGACCATACTTCTTAGGCGTAAAGTGGAATTGGAGTGAAGATTAAAAGTATTCTCAAGTACGTCTAATCTTTGGTTTTGAATTTCACTACACTGAAGTACACTCTCTTGTTCTTAAATTCTGAAATTTACATAGTACATGTTATCAATTGCAAATGAAGTAGATCCATTAATTTTCTGTTGGGTATGTTTTGTATGCAATACAAACTATGTTTTTCCTACAATTGGTATTAGAGCAGTCTTCAATTTTGAATTTGTATAACATATTTTGTGAGTTTTGGAATCAAAGATAGTAATTTCATGATGTTAGAAGATTCTACGATCAATTTTCTACATGGTTATTGAAATTATTGTTTGATAAAAACTGAAATTGATGTTATGATGTTGTTTAAGTTTGATATTAAGTAGGTTAGATTGAACTTTAATACTATAGCATCAAGAAAATTCAGTTTTGATCTCAATCTCATTCTGATGTGATCAAGAAACTACATTTTGTTTAAGTGAAATGTCAAAAAACGGTTACAAGAAAATTTGAAAAAATTTTAGTTTCACGAGTTTTGATTAATCGAGAATACCTTAGATCAATCGAATGTTCTTTTTTGATCGATTGAGTGGCGATCGAGAATCAATTGAGTCATCCCGAGACTCTGTGATGAATTTCTTCAATTTTTTGATTGATCGAGAATTCCTTTCAATTGATTGGATTTGCCTTTCGATTGATCGAACAGGAATCGAGAGTCAATTAAGTCATCCAGAAACTTTGAAATGGATTTGTTGAACATTTTGATCGATCGAGAGATACCTTCGATCGATCGAATGAACTATTTTTGTAAATTTCACTAAGTGTTAAACATAGATAAAGTGCAAGGCTATGTGTGATGAGATTACACATGATTTCTAATTAAAAACCTTTCTTTTAAAATATCTAGTAGGAAAGAGGTACAAGGGTTGCATCTCACAGCCNTCCACTTCAACGCATGATCTTTTGCTTTTTGAGCAAGCGGTACATTTGGGAACCTAAGGGGGAGTATAAATACTGTTTGAACCTAAGGGTTTCATCATTCTCGCGCTTACAATTATTGATGTGTATAATTTGAATCTGGCTCGACTTGCACACCATCTGAAGAGTACCATCATATTTCTATAAGTCTTCTTTTTCTAGTGACCCCAAATTTCCTTGATTTCACTCTTTTTTTCTCTTTTAGAACTTTTAGTTGTCTTTGGGAATGGGTAAGTTTAAGAAGTTGGTCGAGTCCGACGAGATGATGAACAAATTCATGGTTGACTATGGAATACCCAATAATGTGAATTTGAAGTACTGTGAAGAGGGAGAGTGGTACCTTAGGAGGAGGAGGGTGAAGTTGTGATCCCGATAGTTGCTTTCGTAGAAGGAGGGATGAGAATCCCTATGAGGCCGGTGACCCTTAATTACCTTAGGCATTTTCGCCTGACTCCTACTCAGTGTGCCGTGAATGTATTTAGGATATTAGGGTGTGTAGATACCCTGAATGAGAAAATGGGTGAGACTGACTCACCACGATGTGAATTGGTGTTACAACCTTCATCACCTGAGGAGTAAGACATATTATATGAAGACAAGGGACGATAGGTTCGTCTTATCCAGTGTCTTCCTGATTCCAATAAAGGGTTGAACCAAGATTTCCTCATAGTGTCGGGAGAGTGGCACAACGGCTTTCATTGCCCAACGGTAGAGGGGAGCTCAGGTAGGGCATCCGAAATACCAGATAATCTAGGTCTCAGCATTTTCAAGTTTTATACCTGTATACTCGATTTGGTTAATTAACCATAGGATTTCGCTTTTCTTTTCGCAGATCCACACGCCTTTGTACGTCATTTCCACCTGGTTAACAAAGCGGATTTGGAAACCGTTCTCAGGTCGGAACTTTTCTTGAACGAATCTGATAACCAAGTCAGAGCTGCTCATAAAATCCTCGGATGCGACCCAGCTCAGACGTCATTCTTAGTACCGAAGCATGTAATTAGAGCTCGTGACCCTCGGCTTACGCAGATTACCATGGTGGAGAGCGGTTTTGCTTTTACTGAGGGTCTTATATACCCGAAGGCATTCCACTATCAGGTCCCTCTTCATCCGGCCAGTAACGGCGGCCGAGAAAGGATCATCTAAGAAAGCAAGGGAGGTGGTTGAACTGAGCTCCTCCGAGGACGAATATAGTGTGTTTGACTTAGTTGATCAGTCCGAGGATCCTCCCGGTGACCTAGGAGACCCCCATTTGCCCGAAGCCAATCTCCAGTCCAAAAAAGTTGGTACTCGGGCTGAGATGGGTTTAAAAAGACAGCCCTCAACCAATCTTCTTGACTTGCTCGAAGGCGGTTCCAAGAAGAATGTACCAGGGGAGTCGCCCCAGCCCCAGCATCTCAGCCCCAGATTCTAACCATGCAAACCAGGTCGTCCTCCGCTCCTACAGTAACAGCCCCTCCTACCGAATCTCATGACCCGAAAAGGAAAAGACTTTCCAAGGTAAGGAGCCAATGGACGGGAGCAAATCTCATTCCTTGCCCGAGGAGGTAGGGCTCGCAGGCCTCCAAAGCAATTGAAGCTCGGTGATCAGCGGAAGAGCAAGAAGGCCACCCAGCAGCCCGAGGCTTAAGCCTGGCTGCCTGCTGCCATGCTCCATGATCAGCCCCTAATGGACAACGCGTCGATGCGGGAGTCTCGAGGAGATGAGGGGCTCTCGTGGCCGAGGCCCTAGAGAAATCTCTTCTTCTTCCTACTGATATGGCCGAGTTAGAGAAAATGAGTGGGGTAGAGGTTGTCCTCGACCTTAAGAAATATTTAGGCATGGTAGGTCCTTTGTCACCTATTCATTTTACCCAAAATTTGGTCGCCTAGTACCTTTCTTTCTCTTTACAGAGTTGCTTGTTTTTACTGGCAGGCTATCCAGGCCCTTTTCAGGTTGGGCGAAGAGGTTGATGATCATAGCAATGCCTTAGCGCAAGAGCGCAACAAGTTCCTGGAGGCGGCCAATACTCTTAAGAGATCTGAGGCCGACCTGAAAAAGACGACCGAGGATCTGGCAGAAATGGCGAAGGCCAGGGATATTGCTGTCTCTGACCTAGCTGTGGTCAGGAAGCAAGCTGAGGATCAAACTAACCGCTTGCAAGATGTTGAGGGTCAATTACAAAAGGCCAAAGAGGACATTACCTATATGAAGGCAAATTTGACCAAGGCAATCCATGAAAAAGGTGTTGCCGAATATGCCAGGGACGAGGCTGTGAGAGCCAAAGACGAGGCTGTATTTGCAAAAACAGACGCTGAGCGTTCTATGGAAAAAGCAGAGGAGGATGCTTTCGCAAAAGGGGTGGCTGAGACTGAAGCCGCCCTTCGGGCTCAAGTTCCTGCAGTGTGCAGGCATTATTGCTCTCAAACCTGGCATGAAGCCCTCAACTAGGCAGGGTTGACGCCTCAGCTGAGCTTAGGAGGGAGGACAGGGTATATTACCCTATCGCCATTCGCGAGGTTGCACCTGTTGCTCCTGAGGGTGGATCCTCATTACCATCGGTTGAAGGTCAAGATATGACCGCCGAGGATACGCCGTTAACTGATCAACCATCCGAGAAAGTTGAGCCCCAGATAGCGTTGGGGGACGTTGTAACCGAGGGTCACAAAGTACCACAAGACGTGGTAAGTCCTCCGACGGACCTTCCGAGATCTGGCCCTTAAGCTTTGGCCCAAGCTTTTTGATTTACTTACTGACTTGATTTGCCTACTGAGTTGAGGAGACTAGTATGTGGCATAAGATAGCTTTGTTTATTTTCTCTTTGATATTATTTTGTTTCTTACCTCAGCGGCATTGTAAGGGAATTGTATACTTTCCGTTTGAACTGAATATATAATACTTTGCTTCCATCTGATGATATTTCTGTTGTTTGCTTTACTATTGTATTCTGCTCAACATTCGTACTCTATTCCGGAGTTGGCCTCATGAAACCGTCTGTTACCCTTCGAATATAAATCTAAAGATCGTGGTATAGCTTGATTCTAAGTAACGCTTTGGCTTTTCTCTAGATAGTTATTTTCTCTACGGGTTTGGGTCCGAGGACCATGCAAGACCTTGGCTCTGTCTACCACTTCAATTTTTTGTAAGTATGAGATATAATGGTGTGTGTAGTTTTACCATAGGTTTGGGTCCGAGAACCATGCAGTACCTTGGCTCCGTCTACCACTTCAATTTTTTGTAAGTATGAGATATAATGGTGTGTGTAGTTTTACCATAGATTTGGTCCGAGGACCATGCAATACCTTGGCTCTGTCTACCATTTCAATTTTTTTGTAGGTATGAGATATAATGGTGTGTGTAGTTTTATCATAGGTTTGAGTCCGAGGACCATGCAATACCTTGGCTCTGTCTACCACTTCAATTTTTTGTAAGTATGAGATATAATGGTGTGTGTAGTTTTACCATAGGTTTGGGTCCGAGGACCATGCAATACCTTGGCTCTGTCTACCACTTCAATTTTTTGTAAGTATGAGATATAATGGTGTGTGTAGTTTTACCATAGGTTGGGTCCGAGGACCATGCAATACCTTGGCTCTGTCTACCACTTCAATTTTTGTAAGTAGAGGTTTGTCCTCAGATTGCTTTATTGGAGATGATTCCTCTTTACGTCAGATTATGATCTTTACACGTGGCATTGATCTCGCCTCCAACTCGAGGCCCCATCTTTTCATTTATGAAACGCCCTTTGTCTGTTCGTGTTCTGTGTTTGACGCTCCGGTGCGCGAAACGCGCCTTCATTAATGTCCTCGTAAATTGACATGGGTCCAACCGTCCATGGCCTCCTTGGAAATTGGCGACTTCATTACTAACCCTGCTGATAATACTCTTTTCGAACTCTGTATGAATTAATTCTCACAAACCCCCACCCCCTATATAAATTGAGGAGATGTTTCTTCACAACCCATGGACCTCTCAGCATAAACAGAACAAAACATATCCTTCCAACCTCCCATGCCCTTTCAATAACCCCGCCGGAATTGTTACTGGATTGACATAAACCGGTATGGCCGCAGCCCCCACTGGGCTTTCGGTGTGGCAGAATCTAGGCGTAACCCTGATGGCGCCCTTCGAGGTGTCCCAGAGGGGTGTTGTTAGAGAACCTAACGTCCTTCCCGGAGCACACCCCCGACGAGGAAGACGTGCGAATTCACCTCATGGGCGGTGCTCGAGTGTTGCCGTCTCCAACGGCCAACACTCGCGAGGGCCGGAGAGAATCGAGGGAACTTCACGGGGGAGGGTATCCCGGAGCCCCTGCATCTGTTCCTCTCTTTGTTCTAGCTCCGCCTAGCCGAGGAGGGAGTTGTTGGGGCCTGGAAGCATGATTGTCCTTCACCTCCTCCACCGTGTGTCAAGCTCTCCCATTCTCTTGGTGCCAAATAAAAGCACGAGTTGACACTTCCCTCCGGCTAGCTCCCCTTAGGGCGGCTCCACCTGGGCCTCTGATTGTAGAAATAGCTGGGGGTATTAGCTTGTAAATTTGCTTGTAAAACAGGCCTACCTGAGCCTTTGATTGTAATCTGTAACCTTTCTTTTCATGAAATAATAATAATATCGAGATCTTTCGCTCTTTTTTTTTTTTTTTTTTTTTTTTTGAACCTTCTACATATTGTTTTTTTACCTACTGTAAAACAAACACTTAGAACTTAGAACACTTTGCCTGGTGCGCTGGCCAGCACCCTAATCCTTCCCACAGACGGCGCCAATTGTAAGGACTCAATTTGGATTGACCCTGAATGGTGGTCTTCCACCCAATAAGCCCAAACAATAATTTATAGAGAGTGGGTTGAGAGGTTTAGGTGCTGGCCGTCGATCACCATGCATGAACTTTTCTTATAAAAATGCTAAGGTTTCTTTACAAATGGGGAATGCTCATCGGCCTGTGGCCGAGGAGGCCTGATTGTTCTCTCACTTTTTTTTTGCTTCCCCCTTTTTCCCTACTTTACTAGCTTTTCTTTTATAGTTTTCATCTTCCTATCTCCTCCTTCCATCTGTTGATCACCTATTTGCCTTTTTTCTGGCCGTCCGTCCCATCAAAGGCCTTATCGGTACTCAAGTGGTTCACTCTGATCAACGTTATCCTGCCAAGGGTTACCTCCCCATTAATGCGGCCAGGGGGGTTAGTTGAGTGCATTAAATGTGAGAGCGACAGCTTACTTTGGGGTTAGTCTTTCCCCAAAATCACCTTTGTCAGGCCGAGGATAAGGTGGTCCTCGGCATGGATTGGGAAAAGAGACTTTCCCCTACCCTAACCACAAATAGCCTATGCTCCTCGGCCTGGGCCTCGGGCCTGTTTCATGATGGGCCGAGGCCATTAGGCCCATAGCCCTACAGGAATGAAGATTAAAAGTGTTCTCAAGTACTTCAAATATTTGATTTTGAATTTCACGGCATCGAGATATGCTCTCTTGTTCTTAAATTCTAAAATTTATATAGTACATATTTTCAATTGCGAATAAAATAGACCTGTTAATTTTTTGTTGTGTATGTTTTGCATGCAATACAAACTATGTTTTTCCTACATCCGTGACCCTCTAAGTCGAAATCGATCCACTAGTGAATAAGTTGGAGTACATAAATAACAAAAGACCTTTTAAGCCTAATCTACCCAATGTACTTGACCCTTCCAAGCTCCTGCTACCAATAGACTTCTCGAAGTCTTGTCTTCATTAGCTTACTGGATCTCGTAATATTGCCTGATTGCATCCGCCAAGCCTCACCGGCTTCTTTTGGCAAACCCCCAAAACTTTCCAAGCTCCATAAACACTCTCTACACTTTGAATAGGTGTGGATTGTGTTTGGGTACAGATCTCCTCTCAAGGTATGACAATAGGAGAGGGAAGGAAAATAGACTAGAATGATTTCTCACAAAGGATGAGCAGCTCTTTCTCTAAAAGATGGGTGTGTTGTGCTATAGAAAACCTATTTAGGGTTTTTCTCTCTGAATAGTCTCTCTTACTTTTGTGGATAATGAGAGTATATATATAATGTGGGTGAAGGGTAAGAAAGTCACATTTAAAATCCTCCAGGCAGAATGTTTCGTAGGTACCTCGCGGGATGGCCTTACTTGTGAGATAATCGTGAAATTGACAGCCTAACATGACTCTTTAACTTCCAGCATATGCTTCTCACATGGCCTTTTTATAGGTTACTCTTCTTGCGAACTTCTTGCGAGCTGGTCGCGAAACTGCACTGATTCTTCAATTCATGCTCGATTCTTCACCAACTTAATACCAAACCTAGTACAATAAAATCTCACAAAATACAAGGAACAAAACTACAACACTTTTTGTCATGGAATAAAGCCAGCATAAAACATAATTGTAAATTATAACTTAATCTCCTCCTTTGGCTATTTCATGACAAAACACCCTATAACAGAATCTAGACTTAAACGTGAGTTTTGGAGCAATGGCGAAACTCACTCACACCTAAATCTAAAACCTGTGATGAACTTGGAACATATATATTTGTAACCTAAAACACTTGCATAAAACGCATTAGACCCTTAAGGTAAAGCAAGTAATAAAAGCACAAGTATAATGTAACAAGTAAAATATGATCAAGTAAACATGATGTGAAACATATGAGCAACTTGATCAAACACAAGATAATCATATGGAAATGACTACAATGATCATGTAGCAAAGAAAATGACCATCTTAACATGCAACCAATAAAGCACAATGACATAAGGATGTATGCATGTCCAACACATAAACATGATGTGATGAGAGCAACAAAGCATAGATACTACATGTAACTCAAAACACCATAAAGTAATGAGAAAATAAGCATAAAGTAAAGCAAACAATACAAGGTTTTCTCATAAAAGAAATGTTTTCTTCCCCTTGGTATATGCATCTCCTCTATGACTTTCTCCCCCTATGAATGTGCATGAGATAGAATTTCTGCCCATAAGAATGTGCACATGAGTCATATAAAAATGACGAAACACTTCGGCACATATTCTGGATACTCTCCCACTTTTTTGTCACAAATAGACAAATGAATCAAGAGGAAGGAGGGAAAGAAAAGAAGATACGAACAAGGAAAAGATGCATGAGGGGTGCAAGATGAATGAGAAAATGAAGCTCAAACAAAAGATAAAACATCTTAAAGACACAATGTTACAAAGCATAAAGTAAACATGACATGTTAAGGATGATGGAACATGATATAGACCTAAGCATGACATAGATACAAGAACATGTTATATGTGCTAAAAAGTTTAAAAAGACTTAACTAGTATAAGTAAATACAAAACATGTCAAGCATTAGAGTGTGTGTATCAAAGGTGCATCTAGCGTGCATCTAGTATGCATGTGAGTGCATGATCAATGCATGAGCAAGACACTCATGGGACAAAGTGTGTAAACTACACAACTAATGATCAAAACATGATAAACATGAATAATTATAGTGATTCCCAAAAATTGGTATTCATCGGAGTCCAAAATAGTTAAAAAAATATCATATAGTCATTTTATCAAACACTTAGAGTGCACACACTACACATGTATGTTAAACAATGTATGAACATATGAAAATCTTGCCTAAATACATGTTATTTTTGCCATAAGGGGCCAACATCCAAAGCAAATCATCATTTAAAACAAAACCCAATAAAAAAGATTGACAAAAATTAAGTTTTTCAACCCCTATTTGAGAAAATCCCAACTATGAACATAAAACTCCCAAAGACATAATCTAAGGATCAAAAGCAATGATAGAGTTAAAGATTACTTTAGAGATGTTAATGGAATGAAAAACACTTGAATTTAGTTGGGTTTTGATGTAGAAACATTAAAATAGGGTTTGGAAGAAGATGTGAGAAGTTTAAAACAAATGTCCCACAAAATGCCCTTTAAAAAGCTAATCTGATAATTTTCGCAGGAAGCTAGGAATTTTCGTGGGAAGCTGGGAATTTTTGTGGGTAAGCCCTTCTCACGAAGTATTCACGAAATTCTCTGTTCAAACTCGCAATTGAGCTTACTTGCAAAAATACCCAAAAAACATGTTTTTCACACAAAATCAACTTGAAAAACTTTGAAAAACATAGGTGATATAAATCACTTCCAAAAGCAAATAAAGAGAACACAAATCTTTTTGATTTTGATTCACATATGGTTGCACATTACATTAGAACATGTACAAACACACAAATAAAATAGGCATTCATTGAGCATTAAACTTGTGTGTTGTGTGTGTGAATCAAGTATGAACTAATCCATAGTCTAGTATGAAACTTCAAAGATCAATTCAGTATATATTTATGAAATCCAATTTTATAAATATATACTTTTGTAACTTCTTTCTAAAGTGGTTAGGCCTAACACTCTGAATAATCAAACCCATTAAACTTATCTCAAGAGAAAATTTTATATCTCCGTTAAGAGATTATGAATTCCATTTGGAGAATATATGTTCCTTCAACATTACATGTGGTTGCACAATATACTAAGATTTTGATCGTGACTTTAAATCTCACTCCTAATATATTAAAGCAACCTACAGTTCATGATTAGGTTCATTATTCTCTCAGGATTAAGAGTTCATGTAAATAGAAATCATGAGATTTATTATTCATTTGACAGTCGTTAGTAGAATAATAAATTTCACAGCAATTCAGTTCAATATGTCTTAACACTTAAAACATATCAACATATCAACTAGAAGTCTCCACTTCAATGATCAAGACAAATCATTTTAGTTGATATATTATAGTCTTTACAAATGAAATGCCTAATTTCATCACTAACTACGAACTAAAATTTTGAGTTTACAAAGAATTTGTGATTTATATTTTCTGTGATTAAATCATATACTAAGACTATATGATAATGTCCAAATATTCATGTTATCATTATTTTAGATAATAAAAAAAAAAATTTATTAATCACAACATAATGTCATACATAGCATCATACAATAGGATTTAAAGGGCACATATCCTAACAGCGGAGAGGTTTTTCGTCAAGTTCTTTGGTTTCTTCTTGGATAACACATCTTGGTGTTATCTTGTATTTGTATCTCTCTTCCCTTACTCTTGTGTTTTATTTTTATTGTTTATTATTCATGTGTATGTACTAGAGTTAGAGTAAAAGTAATCTAGCCATAATTTTATAATTAGGGTCTAAACAAGCTCTTGTGTTTTAGCATAAATCTGAGCTTACAAGTGGGTTAATGACTCTTTATTTTCCATAATAGAAACAAAGTATTAATTTGGGTCATTTACTCACCAACGAATATGGTGATTATTCTGAATGGGCTATAAAGTAGAAGGATCTAAGAGGCTGATTCATTTTCATTTTTGACACCTCCTCCCTTCACCTCCTCCTTACGCACATATCTAGCTCAATATATGAAACAATACATATTAATCTATTAATCATCATAATTAAAAAGAATAAAACAATCTCTCTTTTTTTCAATGTGGGATTAAACATTTTTACTAACTCTTCATCTTTCATATAATTCTTATATAGTTACATTTATATTGTAATATAAATCAATTTTAATTATATAATATTAAAATGCTCCAACAGATTGTGTTTGAGATGGTTTTGTTTAATGAAAGGCAATTTTCTTCATATTAGAATCAAATCCATTTGAAGCTAGTAAAGTTTGATCTTGATGATGATGACGATGTGTGAGTTGATGTAATGTTTTTGATAATATTTGTGAATCTAACTTATGAGCTTTGGAACTGGAAGTACCTACTTTTCTAAATTGGATTTTGAGTAAATTTTAATGCTTTTATAGTTGTATCATTAGGATTTTGCAAAGATGGTACTCCTCGTTAGTTACTTAGTTATAAATGTTGCGTTTGACGTGCTCAAGTGTCCACAACGTGCTAAAATGAAATACTTTGTAAACCCATTTCCCTAAACTTCCTTAAAATTTTAGTTAAATATTAAATTAAAATAGCATAAAGTTGGCTTTGATTTGGTATTGTAGACTTGTAGAGTCGTAGTATCAAGTGGGTTAATGACTCTTTATTTTCCATAATAGAAACAAAGTATTAATTTGGGTCATTTACTCACCAACGAATATGGTGATTATTCTGAATGGGCTATAAAGTAGAAGGATCTAAGAGGCTGATTCATTTTCATTTTTGAAACAATATCTGAAACAATAAATATTAATCTATTAATCACCACAATTAAAAAGAATAAAACAATCTCTTTTTTTTTCAATGTGAGATTAAACATTTTTACTAACTCTTCATCTTTCATATAATTCTCATATATTTACATTTATATTGTAATATAAATCAATTTTAATTATATAATATTAAAATGCTCCAACAGATTGTGTTTGAGATGGTATTATTTAATGAAAGGAAATTTTCTTCATATTAGAATCAAATCCATTTGAAGCTAGTAAAGTTTGATCTTGATGATGATGACGATGTGTGAGTTGATGTAATGTTTTTGATAATGTTTGTGAATCTAACTTATGAGCTTTGGAACTGGAAGTACCTACTTTTCTAAATTGGATTTTGAGTAAATTTTAATGCTTTTATAGTTGTATCATTAGGATTTTGCAAAGATGGTACTCCTCGTTAGTTACTTAGTTATAAATGTTGCGTTTGACGTGCTCAAGTGTCCACAACGTGCTAAAATGAAATACTTTGTAAACCCATTTCCCTAAACTTCCTTAAAATTTTAGTTAAATATTAAATTAAAATAGCATAAAGTTGGCTTTGATTTGGTATTGTAGACTTGTAGAGTCGTAGTAAGAAGTAGAGTTTTAATCATAAAATTTTTATGATATGGAGCTTTAACCGAAACGTTTCTTAGGGTCAGTTTGGATACAGTTTATTTTGCTGAAAACTGAAAACTAAAAACACTGTAGCAAAGTAATGTTTAAATAGGTAAATAGTGCCATGAGACCCATTTTTAATATTTCTTTTGAATAAAGTGGTTGTGGGTCCGTGAACAGTGTAATTTGTTTTTTGCACAGTTAATCTATGTGCATGAACAGTGCAGTTACTGTTCATATGCGCTAAAAAAAAATAAATGAGGAAGGAAACGTGAAACTCAAAACGAAGACGTGCAATAAGCCCAATCCAAACGGGCACTAAATATTTTGATAATTATAACATTTATTTAAGTAATGCTGATATGCAAAATTGTGGAGAGATTAATCAAAATTCAGACTTTGATTTTATATATATAGATGAGATAATTCCCATAGAGTTGATATGTTCAATATCTGCTGAGCAAAGCATCTGCATGTTCTTGAACAACCTTCCAAGCCATGATCACATGTCGTTCCTCTGTCAGGGTCGCACCTATAGCACACCGAATTATGTATACTCCATCAACCACAGTAGGACTCATGTAGACATGGCCTGACCTATTGATTGAGTCCAACAGCTTCTATGCCAAACTCTGGGCAAATGCAAGCACTTCCAGCATATGCGGCATCAACATGGACCCATATGCTATAATCTTTGGCTACTTCGCATAATGGCCCTATTGGATCAATGGCATTTGTTGAAGTTGTCCCAACTGTGGCGCAAAGAAAGAATGGGACTAGTCCAGCTTGAACATCTGCTTGAACTGCATCACGTAGAGACTTTGGGCATAACCCAAAAGAGGTTGACTTTGTTGTCTTGACAGCTCGGAAGTTTATTGGGCTGATTCCAGAAATTTTGGCTGCCTTTTGTATCGCACTATGCGTTTGGTCAGACCCATAAACCACCAACTTTTCCATCTTCTCTCTTCCAACCTGTCTTAGCATTTGATCCCTCGCTGCAGTTAATGTACACAAAATGGCCTCACAAGTAGTCCCTTGCAATACACCTCCACCATTGCCAGAAAAGAGGAAAGACTTTGGTAGTTTAAGCATTTCACCAAGCCAATCCATGACAATACACTCTAGTTCAGTTGCAGCAGGTGATGACATCCAATTGAATCCCACTACATTAAAGCCAGTGCTAAGCATTTCTCCAAGAAAACCAGCAGTGCTACCACTTGAAGGGAAGTACGCAAAGTAGTTAGGACTCTGCCAGTGTGTGATCCCAGGTATAATATATTTCTGCACATCTTGGAGGATGGTTTCAATGGATTCAGGAGAGAAAGGGGCAGATTCTGGTAAGAGACTTCGAAGATAATTTGGCTCAACTTGGCTTAGGACTTGATATCTCTCTATATTTTCATAATAATCTGCAATGAAGTCTATGATCAGGTGGCCTTGCCTCCTAAATTCCTTTGGGTCTAGAGGGTTAGTGACGAAGTGGGAATTGTTTTCATGATCATTATCGAAAGTGAGGCTACCCATGATCAAGATATGGAATTTAAATGTTTTGGTGTTTGATAAAGGAGAGAAAGGGTATGGAAGATTCAGAAGGTGATGTGCTGATTGAATGAGAAATAATGAATTTAGATAGGTTTCTTATATAGCAAAAAAAATGAGTAACATGCAGATTGAATGAGAATTAGGGTCCGTTTGTTTTGGGTGAAAACAATTTCAGAAAAGCATTTTCCGTAAAATAGGCTGTTTGGATGCAAAGGAAAATTCGGTCAAACGGAAAATCATTTCTGTTGACCTCCAAAACACCCTGTGATAACGGAAAATCATTTCCGTTCTCATTTTACCTTCAATTTACTTTCGGAGAGAGAGAGAGAGAGAGAGAGAAGAGAGAGAGAGAGAGAGAGAGAGAGAGAGAGAGAGAGAGAGAGAGAGAGAGAGAGAGAGAGAGCGCGCGCGAGGAAGACCCACGACCCACCGATCCGGCGACCCACCGCCACTCGCCGTCGACCCACGAAGACCCACGACCCACCGATCTTCGAACCAGAGCCGGCGACCCACGATCCCAGAGCCCAGAGCTTTCGACCCAGACCCAGACCGTCGACCCAGACCTTCGACCGACGACCCATCGCCTTCGACCGACGACGCATCACCTTCGACCCAGACCGAAACGGCGACCCATCGCGACCCATCGCCTTCGACCGACGACCCATCGCCTTCGACCTTCGAACCATCGCCTTTGACCCAGACCGAAACGGCGACCCATCGCTCTCTCTTCCTCAATCTCGTCGACGACTCAGTGTTGTTGTTGTTGTTGTTGTTACCGAATTTTTTGTTGTTGTTCTCGGAATTTTTTTGTTGTTGTTGGTGTTGTTGTTGTCGCCGGAGCCAGAATTTGTTGTTGTTGTTGCCGGAATTTTTTGTTGTTGTTGTCGTTGGTGTTGTTGTTGTCGCCAGAGCCGGAATTTGTTGTTGTTGTTGCCGGAATTTTTTGTTGTTGGTGTTGTTGTTGTTGCCGGAAAATGTGAAAAATTTTCCGGAAAATAGCATTTTCCTAACACATCCAAACACATGAAAATATTTTCACAACAATTTTCATAATTCAACTAAACACTTAAAAATATTTTCCTTTTCTGGAAAATAGCATTTCCGGAAAATATGTATTTTTTCAGAAAACGTTTTACACGAAACAAACACAGCCTTAATGAATGAAGATAGGTCTCTGGACCAATTTCCTTTTGTCTTTTTCCCATTCTTTAATGTAAATCATTTAGATCGCAAAAGAAAAGTTTAATATTTGACACGTGAGCCATTGAGATAAACATATGTTTACAGTAATTGCCTTAAATGTGAACCCGTGGTGTGTAGGGTCATAATTAAATGAAAACAAGGGCATAACATTTTTTTTTTTTTTTTTTTTTTAAGAATACTAAATATTTTTAACACAAACACTAGGAGAGGGAAGGAAGTCTTAAAAAATATGGGCTTAACTTTAAATTCTTAGCATTTCTAATAATATTCCAAAAAAATCTTTAAATTCTTAGCATTGCAAATGGTTCTTAGGTGTATGTCATTGGGGCTCTCAAAATAGTATTTTTCGTGGGTTTTTCACACTTTTCTCTAGAGTTTTGACAGTAAAAAATTAAAAATTAAAATTAAAAAAAAAAAACCAATTTTTTTTTTTTTTTTTTTTTTTTTTTTTTTTTTTTTTTTTTTTTTTTTGCAGTGGCAATACATGTTTATAGGAGTAAATGTTTGAAATATACTTATATACACTAGTGAATGTAATTTTAAGTNCCTATTGATTGAGTCCAACAGCTTCTGGTTTAGCTCATTTACACGTTCCAAATCTAAGGCCTTCTCATCATGGTTAGCCACACCATTCTCATAAACTTTTTAACATTTGGCTTAGGCAAAACCCTAAAGCAGACCAAAGCAAAATTTCTAGGGGCCACAACCTCAAACCTATTATCAAGCCTTACAAGTTCTTCAAAAAGCTTAGCCATTTTAACATGGCTTCTTAAAATGCACCTGAGGTTTGCCACGCCGTAGCTTCTGAGCACAAGCCACAATTTCATGGCTCGGAATTTTCGACTCAAGGTTATTTGCCAGTCTTTGTAGTCCACCACTTGCTTTGAATCAGTGGCCTTATTTCTTAAATACGAAGGATTTGTTGAGAGTGATTCTATCAAGGTGCTTGGATCCTTCACCCAAAGGCAGCAACAATCCAAAGTAGTAAAGAACCACTTATGTGCATTCAAAGTGAATGAATTTGCACCCTCAATGCCATCAATGAAATGCCGAAACTCTGGGCAAATGCAAGCACTTCCAGCATATGCGGCATCAACATGGACCCATATGCTATAATCTTTGGCTACTTCGCATAATGGCCCTATTGGATCAATGGCATTTGTTGAAGTTGTCCCAACTGTGGCGCAAAGAAAGAATGGGACTAGTCCAGCTTGAACATCTGCTTGAACTGCATCACGTAGAGACTTTGGGCATAACCCAAAAGAGGTTGACTTTGTTGTCTTGACAGCTCGGAAGTTTATTGGGCTGATTCCAGAAATTTTGGCTGCCTTTTGTATCGCACTATGCGTTTGGTCAGACCCATAAACCACCAACTTTTCCATCTTCTCTCTTCCAACCTGTCTTAGCATTTGATCCCTCGCTGCAGTTAATGTACACAAAATGGCCTCACAAGTAGTCCCTTGCAATACACCTCCACCATTGCCAGAAAAGAGGAAAGACTTTGGTAGTTTAAGCATTTCACCAAGCCAATCCATGACAATACACTCTAGTTCAGTTGCAGCAGGTGATGACATCCAATTGAACCCACTACATTAAAGCCAGTGCTAAGCATTTCTCCAAGAAAACCAGCAGTGCTACCACTTGAAGGGAAGTACGCAAAGTAGTTAGGACTCTGCCAGTGTGTGATCCCAGGTATAATATATTTCTGCACATCTTGGAGGATGGTTTCAATGGATTCAGGAGAGAAAGGGGCAGATTCTGGTAAGAGACTTCGAAGATAATTTGGCTCAACTTGGCTTAGGACTTGATATCTCTCTATATTTTCATAATAATCTGCAATGAAGTCTATGATCAGGTGGCCTTGCCTCCTAAATTCCTTTGGGTCTAGAGGGTTAGTGACGAAGTGGGAATTGTTTTCATGATCATTATCGAAAGTGAGGCTACCCATGATCAAGATATGGAATTTAAATGTTTTGGTGTTTGATAAAGGAGAGAAAGGGTATGGAAGATTCAGAAGGTGATGTGCTGATTGAATGAGAAATAATGAATTTAGATAGGTTTCTTATATAGCAAAAAAAATGAGTAACATGCAGATTGAATGAGAATTAGGGTCCGTTTGTTTGGGTGAAAACAATTTCAGAAAAGCATTTTCCGTAAAATAGGCTGTTTGGATGCAAAGGAAAATTCGGTCAAACGGAAAATCATTTCTGTTGACCTCCAAAACACCCTGTGATAACGGAAAATCATTTCCGTTCTCATTTTACCTTCAATTTACTTTCGGAGAGAGAGAGAGAGAGAGAGAGAGAGAGAGAGAGAGAGAGAGAGAGAGAGAGAGAGAGAGAGAGAGAGAGAGAGAGAGAGAGAGAGAGCGCGCGCGAGGAAGACCCACGACCCACCGATCCGGCGACCCACCGCCACTCGCCGTCGACCCACGAAGACCCACGACCCACCGATCTTCGAACCAGAGCCGGCGACCCACGATCCCAGAGCCCAGAGCTTTCGACCCAGACCCAGACCGTCGACCCAGACCTTCGACCGACGACCCATCGCCTTCGACCGACGACGCATCACCTTCGACCCAGACCGAAACGGCGACCCATCGCGACCCATCGCCTTCGACCGACGACCCATCGCCTTCGACCTTCGAACCATCGCCTTTGACCCAGACCGAAACGGCGACCCATCGCTCTCTCTTCCTCAATCTCGTCGACGACTCAGTGTTGTTGTTGTTGTTGTTGTTACCGAATTTTTTGTTGTTGTTCTCGGAATTTTTTTGTTGTTGTTGGTGTTGTTGTTGTCGCCGGAGCCAGAATTTGTTGTTGTTGTTGCCGGAATTTTTTGTTGTTGTTGTCGTTGGTGTTGTTGTTGTCGCCAGAGCCGGAATTTGTTGTTGTTGTTGCCGGAATTTTTTGTTGTTGGTGTTGTTGTTGTTGCCGGAAAATGTGAAAAATTTTCCGGAAAATAGCATTTTCCTAACACATCCAAACACATGAAAATATTTTTCACAACAATTTTCATAATTCAACTAAACACTTAAAAATATTTTCCTTTTCTGGAAAATAGCATTTCCGGAAAATATGTATTTTTTCAGAAAACGTTTTACACGAAACAAACACAGCCTTAATGAATGAAGATAGGTTTGTGAATAGGTTCAAAAAATACATGGTAAAATTATATAATTTATATGTATATACTTATATACACTTGACTATAGTAAAATTATACAAATTTTAACAATATAAAAAGTTGGTAAATATAATTTTTATAAGTTCACAAAAAATTATTCTATCTAATTAACCCAAATAATATAATTATAATTATAATTCAGTTATTAATTATTAGTATAATTTTTTGAAGGGATAAAATTTTAGTCTAAATATCATATATATATATAAAGCCAAAGATGAGAAAAAATTCAATTAGATTTTATTTTTGGAATAATTTTGTGTCATGCATGTGTCCACTTAAGTTTCTTAATTTTTGTGTCAAGTGAGTTAATGAGTGCAAAATACTAAGAGCCCAGAATATTAATAAACTACTAAAAAAAACCAATCATATTAAAAAATCGTCACACCTTCTATCTTATAAAAAATTATCATAATTCATAAGTAGTGTTTAACTTAGGCAAGAGTTTAAACATACATTGAATTACGTTTATTTTTTTCCTAATAATTGTGTATATTTTTACAATAAAAAATGTTTATATTTTTAAATATATCTATATGTATACATGAATTACAAGTTAGTTATTATTATTATTATTATTATATATAAAAGAATTAGTTAATCAACTATATTACTCGTTGGTTCAATAAAAGAATATCTAAATTTGAACATGTACCTTCTTAAAAATAATATATATATAAAAAGCTTGAACTTATAATCTTGTTTTGCAATGAGTTTGAGCTTAATACATGTTTGCAATAAAATTGAGTACTTAATTTGGCTTGAATCAATTACAGTTAGATATGAACCAGATTTAAACATGTAATCTATTTTTGAAATGAGTTCCAACTTGATAAATGTTTAAAATAGAATCGAATACTTGGCTGATATGAGGCGTTGGTTAAATTGATTCTTTTTAGATTAAGTCCCCATCTTGCTGATATGGTCTTCAAGCGTGGTCGATCCTCTGCGCTACAGAACACGCTCAACAAAAATAAACAGTCGAGTAGAAAGCGATATCATATCAGAACCATGTCTTTCATGTGACATACCTAATTTTGGCAGCAAAAAATAATAATAATAATAATAATAAAAGTTCCGATCGGTTCTTTTCAGGTATTTTCCAAAAATGTCTACAGAGCCCTCACGAAAGGACTGACAGTTGTATCATTTCAGCTTGGTATTGCTATTTTATGTTTTTATTTTTGATGAATCACAATGCTATTTTATGTTGCAGATCTGAAACTATAGGTGACTTACCTGCTTGTTGTGCTCATGTCACCGCCTCTATCATTGGAACGTTTCTGCCATATTTCCCAGACCAGATGCCCTTTCTTCCTCTTTTTTTTTCAGCCCATTTCGCGGATCTGCTCCTCCACTTTTTATTCTTTCTTCGTTCACCCACGTGAAGGTCATTCCACTTTTTCGTTTTATGTGCTTCAACGGTTCAACCACAACCACACACGTGAAGGTCATTCCAATTTCTAACCTTCTTTATTTATTTATTTTTTTTTCATTTTACTTTTTTACTTTTTCATCTATGTTTTTTTTCTTTCTTTCCAACATTACACTTTTTCAGGCTTCTTTCTTTCTTTCTCTTCTTTTCTGTTTTTTTTTTTCCTTCTTTCACTCTTCTTTCACTAACACCTGGATTTATTCTTTTCTCTTTTTCTCCTATTTGATTTAATTCTCCCTATTTTATTTGTGGTGGTGTTAATGTTAGTGGGTTTTGGATTTGAAGATAGTGTTGCAACTAGTTAATTTTGTTCAAATTTGTAAATGGTGCTACTATTATGGGATTTGTGATTGAAGGAAGAATGCTATTGATTGTATAGTTGCAAGTAAGTATTTTTTTTTTTTTTAAAATTTTAATGCTTGTAAAGTCTATTCCTTTTTTTATAATTGTTTTGGCCTATTCTGTCTGCTATCAACTTTGCTTTTGTGGGTCTCTAAGGTTAATTTAGAGATCTCAAGTGTTGTGATTAATATCTTACTCAAGTAGTGAAAATTCAAAATCAATTTGATGATTTCTTTTTGCAAGTTATTGGTCTGTGGCGGCTGAATGTGTTGGGGTGGGGTTGCTATATATATAATATATATATATTTAATTTTTTTTGTGTTTGATTTTGAATTTTTTTTTAGGTGGGTTTGTGTTTTCATTTTGAATTTGCTGGGATAACCATAGTGTTTGTATTTGGAGTTGCTATTTTTTTTTTTGGATGTGAGCGTGTTTGATTTTGAATTTTTTTTAGGTGGGTTTGTGTTTGACTTTCAATTTGTGGGATAGCTATCTATAGTGTTTGTATTTTGTTTTGTTTTGTATCTTTTAATTTAATTTTAATTTAATTACAATCTTAATTGAATTTAAAAAAAAAAAAAAACTTTTTCACGTCAAAAATAAAATTCTTTTGATTACCAAAGATTAATTTTTGGTAATTAAAATTTTTTTTTGGTGGTTTTTTGGCTATAGCGGCGTTTTCTATAGTGGCATTTATAAACGCCACTATTGTACCGCTATTATAGGCCTATAGTGGCGTTTGTAAACGNCTATTTTTTTTTTTTTTTTTTTTTTAATGATGCCACATGCCACATTTGAAAAATAAAACATCTGACCATCATCTAAATATATATGTCTATTATATATTTTATTAATGAACTTATACTTTAGTTAGAGATTAGGATATTAAAAGACATGGGCTTTTAATCTTAAATATTTTTTTAACAAATATTATTAAAAAAAAAAAAAAGTTAACAAAGTTCACGAGCTTTGTTTAATGAACATATAAATAAATAACTACATATATTTAATCTAATATCTCTGAACTTGAGCTCTCACACCTTGTAAACAAGACTGAAGTCATGACCAACGGATCAAGTGCTCTTCTTGGGAGCTAATATGCAATATTATTAAATTTACATGATTTATATTTTCTAAACTTCTATGTCATCTTTCTCGACATATTAAATATTACTAAATTAACTTTTTATTTAAGAATAATACCTATGCAATTTATGAATTTATTTTAAAAGTCGTTTTTAGTTAATTGAAATGATTTTCTTAAAGGATTATTATAAAAATTTCTTTTTATGCTTATTTATGTTGTACTATTTTTTATTAACCTTATAATGTACTATTTTATGTATTTTGTTTCAATTTTTTAGATATTTTTAGTAAATTTTGCTAATATTTCCAAATTTAATATATTTTTTATATTTAATAATTATTAAATTAATTATGATGTCATCATAGTTTAACCTCGATTCGATCTTAAAAATCTTGAACCTCTCATTTTTACGGTTCAATGAACGGTCCGAATTTCAAAACCTTAATTTTCACAAATCTATCTTCTACAAACATTCTCCTATAAGAAACTTCTACTCCTTTTGCCACCAGACCCACCATAAAGTTTGTTGATTAATTAATCTAGCAGCAAACTTGAATGCCTAAACTAAACCCCCATTTATCATTTCAATCATGCTACCGACAGAGAATGGTTTACACCACCTTTTACCGTTTTACATTGAATTTGCCACTCAATTATTTTGGCTCCACCCAAAGAATGAAGATAGGGATATTAAAAATTTTATTATGTATATTTTTTTAGAGAGTTCGACCTAATAGTTTTTTATCATCAGACCAAAAACACCAATCAGTTTTTGGTATAGGCTGGAATTAAACTTCAAATCTCTTATTCAACCATCAGAGACTTTACCAGTTGAGCTAACTGAAACCTACAAAAAATTTATTATACAGAGTTTATAATTAAACTGATACGTGAACAATTGCAACAACAAAAAGAATTAAATATTCATTTATCTAGTTGTTGTATCCCACTAATCAAATTTATTGTTACATTAATTTGTAAGTTTATATAGTAAAATTTATAGTAATTTTAGCATTTTTCTCATCACAAATACAAGAGAAAAATGATGTGAAAATTTCACACAATACCTCTAGACTTACTGTTATCATTTACCGTGAGCCACTACTAAAGGTGACATTCGTAAATTAGATGGAGGTATATGGATTTTTGATAAGTAATCATTTAGAACTTTAGAAGTATAGCAATCTAGTCCTTCATTTTCTTCCTCCCAAAAGGAAAAAAAAAAAAAAAAGTACTTCATTTTCTCATATAATAGTAGATCCAATATTAAATTCAAAGAGTACTTAATAATTTTCCCTATTTGTCATAGTTCCCTTTTTTCCCTGAATAAGAAAGAATTAATAGAAGAAAGAGGGATGGTCCTAAACCATTTTCTTCCTACAAAAAGAGGAAAAAAAAAAATGGAAGGAGGAAATGTGCAAAGTACCATTTCTAAAGAGGGAACGAGCTTGATTGTGTGGACTACAAAATTAGCTGATCTCAGAACAAAATTGAAATCCCAACAACAAAAAAGGAAAAAGACTTTTGATATCATTTACAGTTACTTCATTGGGCCACTCAATGTCACGATATACTTGCTGGATTTCAAGTACAAATTGTGGCTGTGGACGCTGTATGAAGAGCTACTTGAGATTTACTCCAACCTGCATCCCCATGGACATGAAAATTGGAACGTCGAAAATAAAGTCTCCATTATATAATCTCGACAACATATATACTGCCACTGCAACCATATCATCACGAATTGATGCATTAAAATTGTTAAGTTATGGTTTTTTATATAACATTTATGTTGAATTTATTCCATGACAAAAAGTATTGTAATTTCATTAATTTATTTCTTTGTATATTGTGGGATTTATTTGTAATGGGTTTAGCATTAACTTGGTGAAGATTGCTCACAACAGTTGACCTCGCGACTTGCTCACAACTAACTCGTGAGTGGACAACCCATGAAAAGTCACGTGAGAAGCACATGCTGAAAGCTGAACAGTTTTTTGCTAGGCTGTATTTAGTCATTTCACAACTTGGCCAAGTCGTGAGTGACCCATGAAACTCTCTGCCTGGATGATTTTAAAGAGTGTTTTCCTCATTTCATTACCCTCACTATATAAGCCCACATTACTCACGAAATTGCAAAGGAGACTATTTAGAAGAAAACCCTAGAGAAGTTTCTATAACACCCACCTTGTTAGTGAGAGCTACTCATCCTCAAGAGAGAAATCTTTGTAGTCTCTTCTCCTTCCCTTCTTCCATTATTATACAATGAGAAGAGATTTATACCCAACCACAACCCACACATATTCAGAATGTAGAGAGTGTTTTGAAACTTGAGAAGCACTGGGTACTTGCCAAAATAAGCAGATGAGGCTTGGCGAATGCAATTAGGCCATATTGCGAGGTCAAAATAACTAGTAAAGATAAGGCTCCAAAAAGTCTGTTGGTAGCTGGAGCTTAGAGGGCTCAAGTACTTTGTATAGATTAGGCTTGGAGGGTTTTTTGTATCCTTGTATTCCAACTTATTCACTAGTGGATCATTTTGACTTTGAGGGTCGCAGAGAGGTTTTTTGCTGAGTTCTTTAGTTTCTTCTTTAATAACACATTGATGTGTTATCTTGGGTTTGCTATTCTTTTACTAATTGCCATTTCCATTTTAGCATTGCACTTATTTGTTCATCCATCCAATTGTTGAATGCTTTGATTGATTAATTTTCTAATCACGTATATTCCACATTAAGTTTGTTAAGCATAAAATTAATCAAGCCGTAATTAGGAATTGTGGGTCTAAACAAGTAATAGTGTTTCACACTATTTAAGCTTTCAATTGGTATCAGAGTGAGTACAATTATTTTGGTTTAATTACCTAAATGTGATCCTTGACACTTTGTGTAAATTTCCAGGATAGTGCTTTGTATGCTTTTTTGCATGTTTCGGATGTTGTTGAATATAATATGCCATGTGCTTGTGAAAATGTCTCTATAATTGTTTATCCTTATGCTTATGATGACATGTTACGTGATTCTTTGGGTGTTGTTAAAATTTCAAATGTCAAACTCTTGAAGAAAAAGTCTAAGAAGTTTTGTGAGAATTTTAGCATGATCATTTGTGAAAAATTATGATTTGATTACTAAGCTCAATGAATCCAACAAATTGGTTGAAAGGTATAAGAAACTTGCTGAACATTCTTGTGAAAAGTTGAAAGAGTTTTAATATTTGAAAAATGACTTCGATGCTAAACTTGTTTTGTCTAATAAACTTGTCAGTAATCTTGAATGTGAAAATGAATCTCTTAAGATGCATGCCAAGTGTTTGATTGGTGAACCTATTGTTAAAGTTGAAAATATTTGTTGCAATCATGTTGTGAGCTCGATTTTGTGCCTATTGTGAGTTCTATATCTAAAAACAAATCGATGTACATACCTTTAAACAAAAGAAATCATAAAGTGGAGAGAAAGGCTCTTAAGCCAAAACTTTTGTTTAGGTCTCATCCTAGGGATTTGAATGGATCTAAGTTTGTTCCTACTTGCTACCATTGCAGTGTGATTGGTCATATAAGATCTCAATGTTCCATGTTGAAAAGAGAACAAAACCATGTTGCTAATCCCTTCCTAAAAAGCCTAGTGGAACTAAACACATTATTTGTCACTATTGTGGTGTTTTTGGTCATTTAAAACCTCATTGCTCTAAGTTTTAAGCTCTTAAAAGAATCAAAAGAAAATATAAACTTGAACTTCTTGGAAGTTGTACTAAGAAAGAAAAACCGGATTTAAGTGAAAATAGTTTGCTATTGAAGAAAGTGTTTAATGCTTTTAACTCCTTGTCAATGTGCATCTCTGGTTCTCATTCTTCCATCCCTCGTCTCACTTCTCATGAGACACTCACTCCAAACACTTATTCTATTTGGATGAAGAAGGGTTCCTATAATTGAGTTTTTGCTCTTTTAGTCCTTGAACTAATTCTTTCGATCTTTTTAGGATTCTTCATGCATTAAATGCTATATCCTCTTGCATTTGTGCATCATGCATTTATTTATATGCATTGTTTTTGTTTTTCAATCTTACTTTATTGTATTTGTTTTATTTGAGTAAAATCCAAAACTACATAAAAAGTGAAAAATTCAAAAAGTTTGATTGTATATGTTTAAACACATATCACATGTAGAATTAGGCGTAGTATCTTCGTACTAATGGCATAGTGTATTTACGAGTTAGCTTGTTATGTATGCACTTATTATTGAATGTGAGTGAAGTCTAAAAGTCTATGTTTTATTGTTGTAAATAGATGGCGTTTGTAAACGTCACTATAGACCCTTTTTATATTTTTGAAAAAGCTATAGTGGCGTTTGTCAAACGCCACTATAGGTCTATCCTGTAGTGGCGTTTGTCAAACGCCACTATAGCATTTTTCAAAAATAAAAAAAAAAGGGTCTATAGTGGCGTTTGGAAACGCCACTATAGGGTGGACCTATAGTGGCGTTTTTGAGAAACGCCACTATAGGCCTATAATAGCGGTACAATAGTGGCGTTTACAAACGCCACTATAGCAAACGCCACTATAGCCAAAATGGGCCTATAGTGGCGTTTTTTGGACCTGTAGTGGCGTTTCAAAAACGCCACTATAGGCCCAGTTTTTTGTAGTGATCATTTCAATCATGCTACCGACAGAGAATGGTTCACACCACCTTTTACTGTTTTACATTGAATTTGCCACTCAATTATTTTGGCTCCACCCAAAGAATGAAGATAGGGATATTAAAAATTTTATTATGTATTTTTTTTTTAGAGAGTTTGACCTATGATGTCCGCTCCTGATAAAAATTTTTTTATCATCAGACCAAAAACACCAATCAGTTTTTGGTATAGGCGAGAATTAAACTTCAAATCTCTTATTCAACCATCAGAAACTTTACCAGTTGAGTTAACTGAAACCTACAAAAAATTTATTATACAGAGTTTATAATTAAATTGATACGTGAACAATTGCAACAACAAAAAAGAATTAAATATTCATTTATCTGGTTGTTGTATCCCACTAATCAAATTTATTGTTACATTAATTTGTAAGTTTATATAGTAAAATTTATAGTAATTTAAGCATTTTTCTCATCACAAATACAAGAGAAAAATGATGTGAAAATTTCACACAATACCTCTAGACTTACTGTTATCATTTACCGTGAGCCACTACTAAAGGTGACATTCGTAAATTAGATGGAGGTATATGGATTTTTGATGAGTAATGATTTAGAACTTTAGAAGTATAGCAATCTAGTCCTTCATTTTCTTCCTCCCAAAAAAAAAAAAAAAAAAAAAAGTAAAGTGTTTAATGCTTTTAACTCCTTGTCAATGTGTATCTCTGGTTCTCATTCTTCCATCCCTCATCTCACTTCTCATGAGACACTCACTCCAAACACTTTTCTATTTGGATGAAGAAGGGTTCCTATAATTGAGTTTTTGCTCTTTTAGTCCTTGAACTAATTCTTTCGATCTTTTTAAGATTCTTCATGCATTAAATGCTATATCCTCTTGCATTTGTGCATCATGCATTATTTATATGCATTGTTTTTGTTTTCAATCTTACTTTATTGTATTTGTTTTATTTGAGTAAAAATCCAAAACCACATAAAAAGTGAAAAATTCAAAAAGTTTGATTGTATATGTTTAAACACATATCACATGTAGAATTTGGCGTAGTATCTTCGTATTAATGGCGTAGTGTATTTACGAGTTTAGCTTGTTATGTATGCACTTATATTGAATGTGAGTGAAGTCTAAAAGTCTATGTTTGATTGTTGTAAATAGATCTTCAAGCTTATCATGAATGTCTAGCCAATATCTTCATTGATCTTATATATGCGTAGACTTGATCTTATATATCTTCTCAGATTGATCTTATACATGCCCGATTAATCTGGCTTGCTCTCCAGATCTATTTAGAATGTTTAACTCAAATAATGGCCAAACCATAAGGGTCAACAACATAATTCTATAACACCAATGCTTATTTGGAGCTAGTTAGAAGCCATTTCTTTTTCTTTATCTCAATAGCTATATATCTTATTTACCAATTAATGGTTTCAAAAAAAAAAAAAAAATTCCAATATAATAATTTTCCTATAGCAGGTGCCTTTTGCAATAATTATGACACATTACACATTTTTCCCCTACTAGGCTATTATGAACAAGCTAGAACAATCACTATAATCTCATCTACAAAGTTAAACAACTCATCATCCTTGCATCAAGATGCTAATTTGATTGGATGCTAAATCTTACAAATAATCATTTTCAATGATCGATGATCCTAACTCCTACGTATCTGACTAAGCCAAATTTAGAAAATTTTCAAGTAAAAAACAAGAAGCCAAATTTTGCTATGTGTGTGTGTGTGTTTTTTTTTTTTTTTTTTTTTTAAGATAGGCCCTACAATTTTTTTTAAAAAGCATGAAATTTAGAATGCAAAAAGTATCCTTATACTTTAAGGATTCTTGCTTTTGCTTCATAAAAATGAGAAATGGAAAATATATTCTCGATCATCACAAAATGCATTCCACACATATTTATAAAAGTCCAAATTGTTGATCACCTAGCTTTTACCCAGTTTCCAAAATCGAGGTGGAATTTGCCAATGTCCCATATTAGAAATGAAAAAGGTTGTTTGTTGGCCATAGAAATAGATGAGAAACTTCTGGAAATGTTCCACTCTTTCAAGATTATTGATGTGGCTTTATTACAGTTTACCAGTTTGTCATTTACCAATTTGCCCACTAGGGTGAAGTTGTGAACTCTTTCTATATATGTTTTGTGAATATGGTTAAGTATCACTTTGGTCTCCTAATAAAGGAGATTTTTGGCATGGGTAATTAATGCTTCAACTTCAATTTTATTCTCCATAAAAGAAAGGGTAGGTTGAAGTTAGTGGTGCAAATGTGGTTGGTGGGTGAGAGCTTAGTTGTTGTTCAATGAACAAAAAAAGACGGGTTGATGAGTGGGAGACATGAAAGGGAGAGACTAATATAATATATATGAGAGCTTGAGCTATGAAGTGTGAACAGATGTGTGATTTGCCCACTATGTGGGAAAAGGTATTCGACATCATGGTGATATATTAAATCTCTCTCACATGGGAGTGGTTAAGATAAAGGGAGAGTCTGATATGAGATAAGGATTTAAGTTGTTGTGAAGTGTGAAAAGATGTATAGTTTGCCCTTTACGTGGGAAAAAGTATTTGGTGTCATAGTGGTATATCAAATCTCTCTCACATGGTAGTGGTGGAGATGAAATGTTGATATGGTAAAAGGGTTTGAGTTTTTGTGAAGTGTGAGTAGATGTGTGGTCTGCCCTTACATGAGAGAAGGTATTTTGTGTCATGGTGATATATCAAATCCATTCCCATGTGAGAGATTTGATATATACCATGACATAAAATAAAAATTCCCTACGTGGGGGGAGGGAGAAAGAAAGAGGAAACACAATAGGAGAGCGGGGTTCAACATTCACATTGTATGGGCAGTATTGTAAAATGTTTATAGAATGGTGAACATACAACTCATCAAATGAAAGTTATGAGAAAACAACATGTTTACTTCAAGATAGTGAGCATTGAAAGTATAAAATAATACTTTCTAAAGTTTTATTAATAAAAAAAATTAAATTGCCCATAGAGGCTACAATGCATCTAAATAGGAAAAAAAGCCTAGGGTTGCTAGATAACCCATAGGAAACCTTAAAGTTCTCCTAGGAAAACTAGGAGACTCTAAGACATCATAATTCATATTAAGCATGAAAGTAGACTAGAAACAATGGAAAATCATCAAAAAAGACAANAAAAAAAAAAAAAAAAAAAAAAGTACTTCATTTTCTCATATAATAGTAGATCCAATATTAAATTCAAAGAGTACTTAATAATTTTCCATATTTGTCATAGTTCCATTTTTTCCCTGAATAAGAAAGAATTAATCGAAGAAAGAGGGATGGTCCTAAACCATTTTCTTCCTACAAAAAGAGGGAAAAAAAAAATGGAAGGAGGAAATGTGCAAAGTACCATTTCTAAAGAGGGAACGAGCTTGATTGTGTGGACTACAAAATTAGCTGATCTCAGAACAAAATTGAAATCCCAACAACAAAAAAAGAAAAAGACTTTTGATATCATTTACAGTTACTTCATTGGGCCACTCAATGTCACGATATACTTGCTGGATTCAAGTACAAATTGTGGCTGTGGACGCTGTATGAACTATGAAGAGCTACTTGAGATTTACTCCACCTGCATCCCCATGGACATGAAAATTGGAACGTCGAAAATAAAGTCTCCATTATATAATTCGACAACATATATACTGCCACTGCAACCATATCATCACGAATTGTGCATTAAAATTGTTAAGTTATGGTTTTTATATAACATTTATGTTGAATTTATTCCATGACAAAAAGTATTGTAATTTCATTAATTTATTTCTTTGTATATTGTGGGATTTATTTGTAATGGGTTTAGCATTAACTTGGTAAGATTGCTCACAACAGTTGACCTCGCGACTTGCTCAACTAACTCGTGAGTGGACAACCCATAAAAGTCACGTGAGAAGCAATGCTGAAAGCTGAACAGTTTTTTGCTAGGCTGTATTTAGTCATTTCACAACTTGGCCAAGTCTGAGTGACCCATGAAACTCTCTGCTGGATGATTTTAAAGAGTGTTTTCCTCATTTCATTACCCTCACTATATAAGCCCACATTACTCACGAAATGCAAAGGAGACTATTTAGAAGAAAACCCTAGAGAAGTTTCTAAACACCACCTTGTTAGTGAGAGCTACTCACCTCAAGAGAGACATCTTTGATTTTGCTATGTGTGTGTGTGTGTTTTTTTTTTTTTTTTTTTTTTAAGATAGGCCCTACAATTTTTTTTAAAAAGCATGAAATTTAGAATGCAAAAAGTATCCTTATACTTTAAGGATTCTTGCTTTTGCTTCATAAAAATGAGAAATGGAAAATATATTCTCGATCATCACAAAATGCATTCCACACATATTTATAAAAGTCCAAATTGTTGATCACCTAGCTTTTACCCAGTTTCCAAAATCGAGGTGGAATTTGCCAATGTCCCATATTAGAAATGAAAAAGGTTGTTTGTTGGCCATAGAAATAGATGAGAAACTTCTGGAAATGTTCCACTCTTTCAAGATTATTGATGTGGCTTTATTACAGTTTACCAGTTTGTCATTTACCAATTTGCCCACTAGGGTGAAGTTGTGAACTCTTTCTATATATGTTTTGTGAATATGGTTAAGTATCACTTTGGTCTCCTAATAAAGGAGATTTTTGGCATGGGTAATTAATGCTTCAACTTCAATTTTATTCTCCATAAAAGAAAGGGTAGGTTGAAGTTAGTGGTGCAAATGTGGTTGGTGGGTGAGAGCTTAGTTGTTGTTCAATGAACAAAAAAAGACGGGTTGATGAGTGGGAGACATGAAAGGGAGAGACTAATATAATATATATGAGAGCTTGAGCTATGAAGTGTGAACAGATGTGTGATTTGCCCACTATGTGGGAAAAGGTATTCGACATCATGGTGATATATTAAATCTCTCTCACATGGGAGTGGTTAAGATAAAGGGAGAGTCTGATATGAGATAAGGATTTAAGTTGTTGTGAAGTGTGAAAAGATGTATAGTTTGCCCTTTACGTGGGAAAAAGTATTTGGTGTCATAGTGGTATATCAAATCTCTCTCACATGGTAGTGGTGGAGATGAAATGTTGATATGGTAAAAGGGTTTGAGTTTTTGTGAAGTGTGAGTAGATGTGTGGTCTGCCCTTACATGAGAGAAGGTATTTTGTGTCATGGTGATATATCAAATCCATTCCCATGTGAGAGATTTGATATATACCATGACATAAAATAAAAATTCCCTACGTGGGGGGAGGGAGAAAGAAAGAGGAAACACAATAGGAGAGCGGGGTTCAACATTCACATTGTATGGGCAGTATTGTAAAATGTTTATAGAATGGTGAACATACAACTCATCAAATGAAAGTTATGAGAAAACAACATGTTTACTTCAAGATAGTGAGCATTGAAAGTATAAAATAATACTTTCTAAAGTTTTATTAATAAAAAAAATTAAATTGCCCATAGAGGCTACAATGCATCTAAATAGGAAAAAAAGCCTAGGGTTGCTAGATAACCCATAGGAAACCTTAAAGTTCTCCTAGGAAAACTAGGAGACTCTAAGACATCATAATTCATATTAAGCATGAAAGTAGACTAGAAACAATGGAAAATCATCAAAAAAGACAATTGAAAAAATTTAAATCCAACTACTCTGGGAGACATTTAGACTAGACTTTATTTTGAATTTTAAATTGAAAGTAATCATTAAAATAAAAATTACCATAAATAACAATAATGACTAATTAAATGGCTAATGAAGGAAATTGCCTAAAAAATCAGAGTAGTTCATGACTAAGGCGGTGAGTTTTGATCCTTACTAAGGTCACCTTATTTTGCGTGATTCTATTATTGGCTCTAACAATTTCTACTGGTATTTTTCTACTTCTTGAAATTCTTGCGTATAGATTTCTGATGGTCTCTCAGTTCAAGAAAAGTTTGTGATATTCATTGTGCATCACTGGCATATCATATTAAGACTTCAATATAAGAGTAAGATTGTGCATGTAATCATATTACCATTTCCCATGCACACTTATTTTTTAAATGCATGTTTGAATGAAAATCACCCTTTAATACTTTTAGTAGATACTGAAGCAAACTCAACACAATGAAAATGTATATCATACATCAAATATGTGTATCATTCCTTTTAAAATATGTGTATCACATATTATGGAAATGATAATACATATATTAAATATACTAGTCGCAAACTTGTGCTACACACGAAAACCTACCTATTTGTATAGCAGACTAAAATAATTTTTATAAAATCCTAACTTGATCATGAAACTATACCATCACATAAATTACTCCAGTCTTTTATGTTTAAATTTGATAAAGAAGTCATTGCTTGAATGTGCAATGGCTTGCAAAAAATTTGCTAGACATTTTCAACTATTGCAAAAAAAAAAAAAAAAAAAAAAAAANATATTACAAAAAAAAAAAAAAAAAAAAAAAAAAAAAACCCTAAAATATCAATGTTAAAACTTTCGAAAGGACAAAAAATTAAAGAATCAAAATAGTCAAAACCTACAAATTATAGAAACAACATAAAAAAAAAAAAAAATGTGACTATAGTGTAGAAGACCAATATGTTTAATTACTAACGTATATATTTGTTACTGTATGCTTGTGTAGTATATAAGCTTTACCGCTCAAGATGGTGCTTCATAAATTATCTAAGGACAGAAGCCTAGCCTTCGCCTGGCTTCAGTCACAGATTAGGTGGAAACCTTATCAAAATTCTAAGGACAAAAGTCTAGCATCGTCCTAGCCTTGATCACCGACTAGGTGGAAACTTTATCAAAATTCCAAGGACAGAAGTTTAGCCTTGGCCTGGCCCCGGTCACCGACCAGGTGGAAATTCTATCAAAATTCTAAGAACAAAAACCTAGCCTCGGCCTGACTCGATCACCGATTAGGTGGAAACCTTACTCTACAAGTTTCCTAAGGAAAGAAGCTTAGCCTCAGCCTGACTCGGGTCACCGACTAGGTAGAAACCTTACTATTGGTTCTCCAAGGACAAAAGCCCACCTCTGTCTAACCTCGAGTATTGAACATATAGGAAGATATACACACAGTAAATCTAAGCAAGATTTTGGCCACTGTTAAGCACAACGTTTACTTATCATAGATGTTCAAAACATTTCGGACATGACGAAGCAAGCATGTTAAGTGAAGCATCAACGTATAAAACCTTCATAGAATACAAGTAGAAATGTGTTAAAGAAAAGGAAAGAAAAACAAACAAACAAATTAAGTATCTCATCACCAAACCCCAATGACTTCAACTATAAATTGAAAATTCAAAAGTTTTATCACCAAATCTTGGTGACTTTAAGTATAATGTTTCGTCACCAGACCCTGGTCACTTAAGAGAAAAAGAAAACCATAAAAATAATAGCAAAACACTAGTCAAACATAAACTTCTAAGTTGTTGGGTCATGAAGTTGCTTGAAAGGATGGATAGGGGCGTCTTTAGCAGTTTGGAGATCGTGGCTTGGCAGAGTGGGTTGAAGAACTTGATCCTGTCTAGTATTAGGATTACTTGAAATATCAAGTTCTATAACTTCCACATGAGACTTAATTTCTTTAACTAGGGCTCTCATACTCTGGCTTTCTTCTTCAACATGGGTGAGATCTTGGACGAGTGGAGGTGAGGGCTTAGGATAGGGTACTTGCTTAGGGTCCCTAAAAGGAGAATCTTCTGGGACACCTAGGGCTGTCACGACTGCCATCCACCCTTCACTGAATCCATACCTTCGAGACTAAAACATGACCGACTCACTGGAATTTTCAACATCAGCAAATCCCATGTCATAAAACTTGTTTTCATTCTCCTCTATTGGCACCTTCAGATCGGCCACTTCCTTGTCTCTAGTCGTGATTACACTCTTGACTTCTGCCATTTTGAGCTCTATCTCCCCTAACTTGGCCTCTAAATCCATTGCCTTTTGCTCGGCTAGTGTATGGGCCCTCTTAGACTCTCTAACCCTTCCTTTAGTGACTTCCAATGCTACGCTCTTCTCTCACATAGTGGTCTTTGGTACCTCTTTGAGAGCCCTCTCCTTCTCAGCTTCCTCTACCAAGCTTTTCAGCCCCAACTGGCGGCTTGTCAAAACAGTTGAAACTTTTTGGTGCCAAATTAAGAGATATAGTAAAAATGGTAAACTAGTAAGTGATAACAAAAAAAAAAAAAAAAAAAAGACTTCAAAAACTTAAAAATTACTACAATGGTGTGCCACTCACTGTTGGGTAGTTGGCCACTCGCTAGGTAGAAACCGATTAGTTGTCATTGTTCTTCTCACCACCATGTCAGCTTCTGGGTCCTTGGCTTCAATTCCTTCTAATGAGGAGTCAACAGATTCAACTACCACTTGCCCCTTAGTCTGAACCTCTACGTTAGGCTCTTCAATAGGGATGTGCTTGGCCCGACCATGGAACACTCGGTATCCCTTACTGGCAGCAACAAACCCGCCTGTATTTTCCATGGACCAAGCCTCTAAGCCTCCCTAAGTGTTAATCCTTTGGGAAGGAAACTGTTTGGTCACAATCTGAATAACCCCTTGTCATTAACCCTAATTAATTAATTAATTAGCCAAGTTATTAATTAATCAATTTAACATGCAAATACGTGGAAGCACAAACAAATCACCAAATACTAAATATGCAGCGGAAAAAATAAATGACACGGTAATTTGTTTACGAATGGGGAAAATCCTAACGGCAAAAATCCCACCGGGTGATTTTCAGGTCACCACTCCCGAAACTCCACTATTATCAAATCAAGCAGTTACAAGAAAGGAATCCCAAGTACCTTACCAACCTACAGTTGAACCCTTACCCCAATACCCAATTGGACTTGATCTGTAGTGACAGTCTCCACCTTTGATGCACGGCTCCCAAGTACGTGACTAACCAATGCGCGGATCCAAGTACGCAACTTCAGAACACCAACTTGAGGAAGAATGGTTGGCTGCAAAGTTCTTCAGTTCATCCAAGTGATGAATAGCAGGAAGATGCTTGGTTACAAAACCCTATGGTGCAAATACACAGCAACTTCTTGATGGAAGATGAACTAGGTCAAGAACCTTGTCTGTTGAGCACAATTTGCATAAACAGAGAAGATCTCAATAAACCGCGGCCTGGTCCTTCAAATCTGTGCAAACCTGCTCCAAATTTCACAAAATTAAGCCTACAGCAGTCTTCTACGGCCTTATATCGGCCAGACCCAAAAATTTCAGGCCCAAAAAATCCTCCACGCGCCGCCTGAATCTCCGGCACTCACAGCGTCAATTTCACGCGCCTACACGCGCCTCCCTCTGCCCTCACGCGCCAGCGCTCTCTCCCACGCGTGACGCGCGCTCACGCGCTGGCGCTGACACATGCCCTCAGAGGTATGACGTCATGGATGACGTCATCCTCCACACCCCGGTCTGACCCGTTTGACTCGGACCGACCCGAAAGTCTGACCCGATCCGAACCAACTGAAAAAAAAAAAAAAAAAGCTTTGACCAAGTTTGACCTTGGACTTTGACCAAAAAGTCAAATTTTTCAAAAGGGGCCTGTCCCACTCAGTTTTTTGAGTACATTCCGATTTTGGGATCCGTTTCTTCATTCGAAGCTTGGAAATTGTGCAAACGACCAATTTCTAAAAAGTTGACTTTTGCGTAAATGTTGACCAAAAAGTCAAAATTTTCAAGACAGGCCTGTCCCACCCAGTTTTTCTAGTACATTCCGATTCTGGGATCCGTTTCTTCATTCGAAGCTCGGAAATTGTGCAAACGACCAATTTCTAAAAAGTTGACTTTTGCGTAAATGTTGACCAAAAGTCAAAATTTTCAAGATGGACCTATCCTGCTCAATTTTTTGCGTACATTCCAATTTTGGAGTCCGTTCCATCATTTGAGACTCGAAAATTGCACAAATAACTCAATTTCAAGCTAGTTGATTTTTGTGTTGAATTCAACCCAAAGTCAAGATTTTCGAGCCAAACTTGTCTTGCATAGTTTTTCGTAACTTGGAGATCACCAATCTAATTCACATCTCCGAAGCACTGGCAATGTTCAAAACTAAAGCTCTCAATATCAAAATTTAAGATTCATCCACTTGGTCTGAACCCTCTCAAGGTTATTCTCCAGACTTCATCAAGGCTTCTCTTTCAAAGCACGGATGAACTCTCACAAGTGTGTCTTGAACTTGAAATCACATCGAGTCACCCGTCCAACCTACCATTCCCCTTTCGGTGCGAACATTTCAACCTACCATTCCCCTTTCGGTGCCAAACATTTCCACTACCATTCGGCACCTACCAGTCGGGAATTTACCATTCTCACCAAAAATTTCCATCCGCCATTCTTGACTACTCCATCTACCATTCTTCATCTCTCTGCTATAAATGGAAGGCTGGATTCACCAAAAACTCATCCAGAGAAACCCTGAGTCATGAAATGAGATTTGCTTCTTTCAAATTTTCAAGTCCTCATTCTCACAGCCATTTCTCACTATGACTTCATCATTCTCAACACTTAGCAACCAATATCACTTCACCGTCAGTTTGAAATCAACCCTCCCATGGTTCGGCAGAAACCCTCTTCACAGCATCATTGTAGTTTTGAGATCCAAATAAATTTTGTTTCTCCACCTAACAACCACCTTTGTCCATAAAGTTATTCATAACAAGGCCTGCATTGTGGTTCCATGCTTCTTTAGATTTGGTTGGCCAGGACATCCAAGTCCAGCAGAGACACCGGTTCCTAATCTCAGGTCTCCCGTAGTCTCTTTCCAATTGTTTGGCCTTCCAGCAGAAGCAGCGGTTCGAAACAAACAGCAACTTGGTTGGTTTTAAGACCAGAATCACAAGTTAGCTCCATCTTCCACTTTGTTGTGCTTTCCCAACAAGTGTCAATAGGTGAAGATGGTAAAAAGTGTTGGGGTATCCTACAAATTGTCTTTCATCCAACACTTGGAACGACCTCCGGGGCACCAGCTCATCAGAGTTCAACCTTTGGGGCTGGTAAATGGTTGCCAAACCATATTCCATGTTCCCATCAGTGTGGGATCCAGAGGTCATCGTTGCTGGTATCTCAAAACACACTTTCTGGAATTACTCCAACTTAAATTCAACTTGAAGTATTTCAGAATGCACTTTTCTGAAATTACTTCAACTTAACGTCTGTCAGTATGGTCCAATCACGCATGCACATTCTACGACTTACTGTCAGACCACATGTGACATACAGTCAGTACCATATTCGAAGATGTATCTCCCAGAAACACCTACACCAGAAGGTTCTTGACATACAGGATCAGAACCATGGTGGCGTATGTTTCACCCATTCGCTTTACTTCATCCCCGTCTTCTTCACCACCAACACCGTCATCTCCAGAATCCATAAGCTTCTGAAATTACTTCAACCGGGGTAAAACGATGACACATGCGCATTCAATCACCTTCCCACATGGCCTCGCCGTAATCCGAAGTATACTCTTCTGAGATGACTTCACCAGCGGTTCTTAAAAGCACGAGGCTAGCCCATGAATCTGTATGCTGTACCCAGCCACCATCCTCGCGTCTTCCCATCTTCTACACCATGTGATCGCCGCCAACGATCCAAGAACACTCTTCTGAAGTTACTTCAACTTAACCTCTGCTGAAATGAATCGATCTTGCAAGTACATCCAACTTCTTGCAAATAAGTTTCAGCCTCACCAACCCACTCCGAGTACCATGGAACACTCTTCTGAAGTTACTTCAACTTAACCTCTGCTGAGAAGATTCGGTCATGCAAGTACATTCAAATACAGGCAGACCCCTTTTCGGTCTTAC